>NW_015506862.1:217130-254990 GCF_001515645.1 Sinocyclocheilus grahami | reverse complement strand
TATATATATATATATATATATATATATATATATATATATATATATATATATACGTCTAGAGTTAATCTTTCCTGTTGTTATTGTGTGGCAACTTTCCTGAGCACTCCCTATGAATAAAGATAAATAAAGGCCTTTTCCAGCCTGTTGTAAAGTCATTAAAAAGAAGTCTGGTGGGCTGTTTCTGGTAGGTGCTTTTCTTTTTGTCATTTGTACACCATGGGTTTATCAATACCAAACACCTCCTGCTGAAAAACAGCTTTTGAAAAAACTGCTTTTGAATGTGTTTGGTGTGTTTGGTGTGTCTGCAAGAGGAAAAGGATAAAAATAAATGGCTTCTTGATGGATATCAAAGGAGACTGGGTTGTGAAAGGCAGACTTACTAAGAGCGGCTCTCACAGAAAGAGGGGCCGATTCCTGGGATTCATCGCTGAGACCCAGCTCGTTGATGGCTTGAACACGGAAGACATAGGTCTCACCGGTGGTCAGTCCATGCACAACAAACCTGTGAGAACCCAGTAATGAGGCAGTGAAAGAGGAAGTTTCCATTTCATTATTTACTGAATACTCAGAAGAAACATGTCAGCAACACAAACTCCTGATGCAAGCTTTCTGGTTTTCCAGTGGCATTTAGTATTCACATTTTGTTTTTATTTTTGTCAATTACCACATTCACAATCATGCATTTTATGGCACTTTCTACAAATCAGATTTACTTTGGTTTCTCATGACTTTTCCCAAGACACAAATGTAAAGTAAAATGTCAAATACTAAGGTTATTGCAAAAATTAAGTTAAATTGTAATTAAAGTGTGTAACATTTTGTGATAATTCCTGAAACTTTGGAGCTTTTTTTTTTTTGTTTAGGCTTCATTAGGTTTATTAATTTTATGCTAAATCTGCTATTTTAGTAAACACACCTACTTCTAACAAAAAAAGACAAAAATATTGAAAGATCTGCTGCTGGGGACTTGCCATTGGCTGTTGTATTTGAATTACTCATTTAATAAGGTTTGTGCACTGTTTTGGGGATGTTTTTAACTGTCATTTATGAATATAATTATGTTTCAAGTTCTGCTTGTGTAATACATGAGTTAAATATGAATTTGGTTGAAGGATAATGGGTTATTTAAAGTTACCATCATATAGATTAGCGTTCATGTGAGCTAAATGCTGCTGAATAGCAAATGCTTTAATTTTTAAATACCTGAATGGCTAAATCCACATAAACAATGTACTTTGTTCTCAATAATTTGCTGAATGTCCATACAAAAGATGAATAAGGCAAACTTTTGAAAGCAATGTAGCTCCTAGTTCATCAATACAGTCAGTACAGCTCCAATATCAATATAGCATCAATATCAATACAGCTCATAGTTCAATAATATAGAGACAAAATAGCATTTTTATTTCAACACACAAGCTGTTCGACCAGTTTTTGCTTCAGTTTTTGATGCTTGGGAATGAGAACAGCTTGCTCACCTAGAGTGAGCCCATACATGGGCTGTGTTTCCCAAAGCCATTGGCACCAACAGCCTCTACGATCTATATAGGCTTACAATGCCTTTGAGAAACACAGCGCTACTTGTGATTGGCTTAGGTCCGGTTCTCAGATCTTTCACACGAGAATCAATGTAATATTGAATAAGGTTAATGAGTTCCTTTGGAGGATGGCAACAGGTTAAATCGGCAACCCCTTTATTTGTATTTTATTTTAAAGTTCATTAAATGTTAAAAATATTTTCAAAAGTATCTCAGACCTGAGTTTCAGATGCTTCCGTACCCTATTGGTGAATCATTTCACCTAGACTAAGCACATACCTAGTCTGCTTATGGGGCTTGTGATTGGCAGAGGTCCAGTCCTTAGATCCTTTCACACAAGAATCAATGTAATATCCAATCAGGTTATTGGGATCCTTTGGAGGCGCCCACTGGATTAGAACAGAAGTTTCTGTCTCTCTGGTTGCAACGACTTGTCCAGGAGCCGAGGGCACACCTGAATGAACACAGAACTTCATTTCAGGGGTGATTTCACCAACCAGTCCAATCAATCCCTTGACGACCTATCATGCATGAATTAGTTCCACTACAGAAAGGCAGATAAAAAATCATTACTGCCTTAATGACAACATCAAAGGCAGAGCAAACTTCAAATATCTATATGCCATTTCATGTGCATTTCAACATGTCAATATCTTAAGTGAATACATCAGAGGCACTGTGCCCTCTGTGACATGCTTTTTTAGGGCATTTACCCTTCAACTGCAGGGTTGTTACAGTACTGGAGGGCTCGGAAGGCTCGCTGACACCGTACATGTTAGCAGACACCACACGGAACTGATAATCCTTTCCCTCTAGCAGGTCGAAGACGGCATAGCGAGGAGATCTGATGGGTACTTTAGTGTTCACTCTCTGCCAGGATCCAGCTCCCACTTGAAGCTATAAAAGTCCAGAATGAATAAAAACACACTATTACACAAATATGCATTGTGTGAGAAATGCTAATGATTACTTTAACCTCTCACAATAAAAAAACAACAACAGTTGTCTCTTCTAGACAGTAATTAAATAAAGATTAAATGGAGCCAAAGATTGACATTGGATTTGTCACAATGCCAAAGTCTGCAATCACAACACATTTATTTTTGTTTTTAATTTTAATTTTAGAAGGAACAACTGAGACAACTGAGAACTGAAATAACTGAGAACTCCGTTAATTTAATATTGGGACAGCAGATTAAATAAAATGACAGAAAATTAACTTTGTTTGCATAATTGCATAACCTTTTACAGCTATTCATACTCAAAGTCAGGAAACATGTAACATGTAGCATTTGAGACAATTAGACAGCCCTAAACAAAGACAAAAATACATTTGCAACCCTTAGGTGCAGCACACAATTTGCCTGACTATTATTATTACATTAATAATAATAATAATAATAATAATATGCTTGTAATGTAATTTTTTAGTTATTGTCACAAATCAGGAATAATACTAAAATTAAAAATGGGTCTTAGATATCAGTTACTGGAAAACAACAAAAACAAAAAATGGACATTGTTTTAAAGTATATAATTAAAACAACAATATCAGTCAATATCTATAGGTGAGCTACGAAAGATTAACTTCTGAGAAATAAATTGTTCCTGTGGGCTGTGCTGCATCATTTAATGTAAAACAAAAACTGATTTAAAAATATTAGGGTAACACTTTACTTGAAGGGGTGTGCATAAGACTGACATGACACCTTCATAATCGTGACATGACACATGTCATGAATATGAAGGAGGTTTTATGCATGTTTATGACAACTGTCATTAAGTGTCATTCGCTCAGTTGTGTCATTTTTAATGCAAATATGACATTATTTGACCTAACCCTACCCTTACCCTTACCCCTAACCATAGCCCATAACAAAGACATCTCAAACAATGTCATCTTTGCATTAAAAATTACATAACCGAGCGAATGACACTTAATGACAGTTGTCATAAACATGCATAAAAAACCCTTCATATTCATGACATGTGTCATGTCATGATTATGTAGGTGTCATGTCATGATTATGAAGGTGTCATGTCAGTCTTATGCACACCCCTTCAAGTAAAGTGTAATCAATATTAGTATTAAATATTCTTACACCGTAGGTGCTTCTTAATGGATTAAAGGTGACATAAGAAGAAAAGTAAACTGCTGAAATAAAGTTTGTGACCCATTCGGCTGGGTTAACGTCTGGCAGTGAGCTGAAACTAACCTTCTCAATGTAATACCACATGGGGGCTTTGCTATGGTAGACTGGAGGGACCCAACTGAGCACAACATATGTTCGGTCCGTCTCTGAAGCACAGACTTTAGAGGGAGGTCCCGGAGCTTTTCCCTCGGCTGCAGGCAAAGCACATCAAACAGAATTACTGTTTCTACTCTGAACACATATACACACCAATACACACACACACACACACACACACTAGGACATTTCCTAGCAATTTTACTAGCTTTAAAAGCAACATTAATATTATCGAATATCATCTTTGCCACCGCTGCTATAAATATACACACACATACACATATGCATGCACATGGGTGACACTGGTTGATGTGTTCATTTCAACTTGAAAAAGAACCACAGATGTTTGTACGTTCCCTTCCTGATGGAATCCTCATCAAAAACTAATCAGTACCTCTCAGAAGAGAACCAATTATGGGCTAGATAATTATTGCTAATTTTGAAAGCAAAAAGGGGGGAAAAGTACTAAGTGACAGCTGCTGTCATCTAATACATAACACAAATTCAAAGACACACAAACTTGACTGAGTGACAAAAGGAAGAATATTTTAAGGCAGCTCCACCCCACAATATTTAAGGATGCAGTTAAAGTGATTTACAGATCACTTTTGAGTTCTTGAAGGTCACTGAAGGACAGGAACATCTCCGTTGGATTGTCCAACAATAGAGAGCAACTGGGCCGAAGCCGTATACATGAAATGGTCACTATAATATAGTAGCCATTAATGATCATGTGATCATGCAATTAAATAATATCTTTCAAAAATATATACAATTTTATAGAGACTGCACCAACAAAAAGTGATTTATACATGAAATATGTGAACTATGAAATATTTTAGAACTTGCCATAACTTGCCCTTTTTTAATTATTATTATAGACATGTCCATGTCTTTTCCATTATTTTTTAAAGATTTCATAAATTTCCATGGTTACCTTCAAGGTCATCATAGTAAGTCACAACGTCAAGTCTTCCACCGAGTTTTGTGGCTGTTGAAACAAACAGCAGCACATAAAGGGCATTATTAACACGTACAGAGTTGATTACTAAATGTAACTTCATTAGGACTTAGTTTTGCTGACCATGAAGTCTCTCAAACTCTGTAGGGTCCAGAGCGGCAATGGGCTCAGACATTCTGGAGGGTCTGCCAATGCCGCGAGAGTTAACGGCACGCACGCGAAAGTAATAAGAGTGTCCCTCAAACAGGCCCTGCACAGGATACTTGCAGATCTTTACAGGCGAGTCGTTACACTGCACCCAGTTCTCTGTTCCAACTTCACATCTGCCCAATAAGAGTGAAAGAATAAACATGAACAACAATGAATATGGACAGTAATCAAGACTATCCTATCATTAGTTCCACGCTGCTGTGAAAGAGTGAAAATTACAGCCCACTTTTACGTTCCGAGGAGATGATATGAGCTAAGGAGCATTCATATGTAATTGCAGATCCATGTATCACTTAACAGTCTGATTATCGTCCGACGAGAGTACATTTCAGCTCGATACTAATGCAGCTCAAAGTGACAGGGAACAAAATAATCACCGCATCTATTAGCATATGCAAAGCATGTTTCTGGCAAAAATATCTGTTGGTAAGCAATTTTCTAAGTAGCCTATATCGGAAAGGAAAACAAACTGTCTTTTGTATTACAGAGAACCTACAATTAAGCAACTTAAATATAACACTTAAAGCGCAGTTAAAACTGAAAGACATTGTGCACATGTTGTCTTTGTCATCAAAAGTTGAATTTATTTTAAAGAATCATAGCACAAGCACACTTGGACATTGACTGACACATTTTGGATGTATACATCAAAAGTAGGTCAGTACACCTAAATCAAAACACGATATGGACAAGTGTCTGTGAATATTAAGCTGCAAAAACACCATTTAAATATGAATCCTGCATGTTCTGCATGTCTCTGTGAATGAATGGCGCAAACGCACGGTTTCGTTTACTACAACCCGTCAAAATAAAAGTTTGAGTTTAACTTGAAGAAACGATGACAGAAATTTTACTTAATGTAAAGATAGTACTACCACTAATAATAAAATCATGATTAAAACATTATTTTTAAAGGAATATTTACCAGAGTATATCTAGCAGAAAAATGTAAATACACAACACCTTATTTCTGGAAAAAAAAACAAAAACTAATGAATAAAATAATATATATATTTTTTTTATAAAATCAATTAATTAGAGATGCTTTTGATTATTAAATTTAATGAAACCATTCAAATGGAATTGAGAAAACAAATGGACAACACATTTTTTTGTAAAAATAAAACTGAATAAAAAAAAATTAGCGCCTTAAAAATGTAATTTTTGTTAAAGGGGTCATATGATGTGATTTCAAGTTTTCCTTTCTCTTTGGAGTGTTACAGGCTGTTCGTGAATAGATAAGATCCCTAAAGTTGCAAAGACTAAAGTCTCAAACCCAAAGAGATATTCTTTATGAAAGTTAAGACTGGTCCACGCCCCCCTAAAACGCCTTGTTTAAACATGCCCCCACATGTCTACGTCACGATGTGGGAAGATTTGCATAACACCGCCCAAATGTTCACGCAAAGAAAGAAGGCGTAACTTTATTGTTGCTGCCACCACCACCGCCATGTTGTGAAGATGCTGTGTGTTTCGTTGCAAAAGCGAAAATACTTTGTTTGGCCTTCCAAATGAGGACACAACTAGAAATCAGTGGTTAAATTGTATTTACAACACTGTTCCGGAACAGTTCAACCCAAATATTCAGATATGTGCAACGCATTTTATGGAGGACCGTTTCCTGATCCTGGTAGAGTAGCCTACAGTGGCGGCTGTTCTGACTCACAGATTGTAAGTACGTTTTCATATTTAAAGGATTTGCCACTGATGATTCAAGCGTGAGTTTTGAGCAGTGTAGAGTAGCGCTTGTTGTTTGTCGTTTCTCTGATCACAAATGCAGACATGGTTTTATGTTTACGCGGCGCAATGCAATGCAACGCGTAAAAAGACAGTATAAGTCATTATAATCCGTAATTATGTCCCCACTGGATGCAGCAAATGCCTCATTTATAATGGGTTTTAATGTTTTTGTCTCGTCGCTCCGGCCGGGACATGGCATCACAATATGGAAAGGGCATAACATTTTCCGTCATACGCTTGAGGTATTCAGCAAATCACAACGCACTGGATAGCTGGCCAATCAGAGCACACCTCACATTTTAGACCGATGAGCTTTGTAAAAATCGACAGGTTTCAGAAAGGCGGGGCATAAAGGAGAAACAATAATGTACAGTATGTGGAAAATAATGTGTTTTTTAAACCTTAAACCACATAAACACATTTCATTACACCAAATACACAATATAATGTTATTTTTAGCAACATCATATGACCCCCTTTGAACTTTTAATGAATTGAATATTTTAAGTTTCATAATTTCAATTAATTAAACTTTTTGTTTTTGATGAATACAATTTTATTTAACTATTAAAACAGAGTCTAGAAAAATTAAATCGGGAAAAAATGGAATCCAGAAAAATAAAAATGGAAAAAACAGAATTTGGGAAAAAAATTTAATGGATTTCCTAGGCCCTAAATTTGCGACAAGGCAAATATAGGTGGGGCCGATCAAACATATGTTCTATGTCAACCGGCCCTTACTATAAACAGCAATTTCAAAACCAGTAATTTACTGGTGATGTTACAACAACTCATCCTGGGAAATAGAAAAAAATAGAGCCCAATATTTCAACATCCAACATCCCTTTCAATTTACTGACTAGTTTCTGTGGGTGGCTAGTTAATTGCATCGGGCACATTATGATAACATTTGTCAATCAGGTAGATTCTAGAAAGAAGGCCTATTTGCAATTAAAAGACTAATGGTGACTTTACTTAAATACTCTCAGCAGGTTGTTGTAGCGCATTTAGCACCTGATTAAAATGGATTGCAGGTGGTATGTGGATAAGATGAACGATTCTACAATGAAACACCGGACGCTAAGCTAGTGCAAGTTTCATTTACATAGTGAATTCCTATTGTGCAGTTCAAAAAAGTATTGTGACAAACCAGTTAATTAAAAGCTACTGAAAAACTGGCTCAGAAATGTGAATTCCAGCAAACAGTCAAGCAGATATTTGACATTCTAATGCAATGACATTTTAAAGTGTCCAAATACTTTTTGAGGCCACTGTATCAAACAACTTGCATAAATGTATTCCATAAAATAACTCCCACTGGGAAGACCCCTTAGTCAGCGCAGTCACCTGTCAACAAAGTATCCAACGATGGGGCCTTCAGTGGTGGTGTTAGGAGGTTTCCAGGACACAATGACATAATCTCTATTTGCATCATGGATCTTAATGTCCATTGGGGCTCCGGGAGCTTGAGGAACTGGAGGTGGACCATCTGCCAAGACAAAACATGATGACTCCTACACACCACTGATTCGCTCAGGGAATCACTCCGAAACAGATGTATGCGCTATATGAGATGAATTATGCTAATCCAGACCTTTAAAGGCCAGCAAAAGAATCACAAGCCTTGGAGAAGTTCATAACTCTTTACCATCAACGAAGACGTAAGCCCTGTGGACCGCATCGCCACCCTTGGTAACCATGCAGAGGGTGTAAAGACCCTCATCATCCTTAGCGAGCTGAGTAAGCATGAGCTTGGCAACACCTCCGCCAGACTCCATTTTCACCCACCTCGACTCTTTCAGGAGGTGCTCTGGAGGGCCCAAAACACAACATGGGGTATCAGAGGAGAGAAAATGAAACTATTTATTTTGCAGAATAGACTGCAGATATGGAAAGTGTAATCTGATGATTCTGGAAATGAGATTGGAGTGAAATGAGACATAAACTACAAATGGACATAAAAAGTCATTTTGTTCTGTACACGACTCGACTGCAACACAATCCCCTACAGAACAACCAGAAAATTAATATATGACCAGGGGTGAATGCCACAATAAATAAATGCAGCTGTCATTAGGACAGTTACTGTGTATGAAATACAGTATTTAGATCAAAATAAATTCATAATTTAATATAAAAATAATTATTTATGCATTTGTAGATGTAAAATACACTAAAAGTGTAGAACAAATATTAATATAACAATAAATAGCAATAATTTCCTAAATATATTTGATTAAAATTAGTGATGGGCAACGATTAATCGCGATTAATAACATCCAAAATAAACGTTTTTGTGTACATAATATATGTGTGTGTACTCTGTATATTTATTATGTATATATATATATATATATATATACATACACATGCATGTATATATTTAAGAAAAACATGTTGTGTTTATATATGTATATATAATATAAATATATGCATGTAAATATTTTAAAAATATATATTGTATGTGAGTGTCTTTATATATACATAATAAATATACACAGTACACACACATATATTATGTAAACAAAAACTGTGATCAATCATGATTATTTGTTGCCCAGCACTAATTAAAATATTTTAATACATTAAAAAATTCCACTTTTGTGAACTTCCATTAAATTTTGAGTGATGACAGATACAAATCATTAAATAAGAGTAGTGTCCCAAGACAATGAATGAACGTGAAACTACTCTAATGGCTAAATGAAAAACATTTTTAATTAATTGCAGTATTTACATTGCTGCATATAGGCAAAATGCATAATTTCTGCGTCATTAGCAGCATAAAACGGAATTGCAATCTGTTTGTTTGAGCAGCCGTCATAAAACACTAGCTTAAGCAATAATATGCATTTGGGGCGGGACGTTTGTTGGCTAATCAACAGATAATGTGGGATTGAAAACAGTCCTTTTTTCCCTATTCTTTTTGGTGCAAAAAATTACTGTTTATTTCATATTCAGCAGCTACTGTAGATCTTGTAGTTATATGTAATCAATGAATTCTTAGGGGCTGGTCACACTACACTTTTCATCCCTTTGACTTTCATTCACACATACAAGATGTGAAGATGATTCGCATTTCTCTGCATTCCAAAATTCAAGTTGATGGTGAACTGCGACCTGTAAATTCATATCATGTGAAACCGTGTGACCAATAGAAGATCGATATGTCACAGCATGACCTCGTAGCTGAATTAAAAGAACATAAATGTATTATTGTTGGTTATTTGTTGAACTTAGGTTTTTAAAAAGATGCTGCAGAGCGTGAAGTCATATCACGACCTTTGCAGTCCAGTGTCCTGTGTCCTTTATTAACAATAACCGCGCATGCATACAAAAACATTTCTGTGTTAGCCTTTGTTGGACACTTCCTACCATCTCTGTACCACATCGCCTCAGGCTGCAGGTTAGCCAGGTTGGGGTTAATAGTCATCTTGCAGGTCAAAGTGGTCTTATCGCCTTCTTTTCCAAAGGTCACGTCAAACGTCTCAGTGAAGGTGATGTTAATCTTCGTATACTTGATCTCAGGTAAAATGGCATCTGAGAAACAGAAAAACAGTTCCTGTCTTTCATGACTTGTTTTTAAATCATACCAGATATTCTAATGAATAGAGGCCTTCACACTTACACTGGTAAGGCATCCAGGAATAAGGAGTTGACGTTTCTTCCTCTTTGCACCCTATGAAGTCGACACAAAAAGAAAGTATATAGTGACTTTGTAAAGAAAGGATTCATAGTCTAAATGTTGTTCTCGCTTCGATATGCTTAGATTCCAGAAAACAGGCGAAAAAGTCTTACTCTTCACAATGATGGAGGCCTGGGTGGAGGCCTGTCCATGAGTGTTTGAGGCTACAGCCGTATACATCGCAGTGTCATCAGTTGCACACCTACAAAAGCACACATAACTCATTCACAGGTGTCTACAACTTCAATCAATACACGGCTGGATCGCAACACCGCTTCACCCACTCCACTAATTAATCAGTCAATAAATAATCAGCATGATTGCTGTTTGACTGGATATATGCCACAGTCATTTCCTAATTGACTTTTGGAAAGCACATAAAGTGCTTCCCCCATAGTGATGGATAAATTGGCAGTTAACTAATGCTCTAATGTCAAGAGGATAATTGCGCCAAACGAAATGCTAATGTCGACCAGTGCCTGTTTTCGGAACGTGTTCAACACGGGAGGCTCTGAGGCTTGAATAGCAAACACGAGACGCAAAGGACAAGAAAATGAGAAGACTGTAATGTGACCTTCAGAGTGACCGTACTATATTAGAGCCCTGGCCCCTGCGGTCTTGAGAAGAATGGCTGTGTGTCAAAAAGTGAAAGGTTTGGCCATTTTAGATGAAATGTGGAACGCCAAGCTTCACCTGTGAGGTTTGGGCACTGAATGCAAGAAGCCGTCAGGAATGTGACATAAGGGCCAGGGTGAGTTTTTGTGGGACTGACAGGGTGACAGCAGTGAAAGTCATCTCTCTGTAAGGCGCCAGAGTGTCAGATGACACCAAACTCAGCACTCTGGCATTAACAGCTGACAGGAGCTCAAGACGTGGGCGGCGCACCGACCGGCCCTGGACTAAATTGGAAAAGTTCACATGCAATCCCAGTGACGTGACTTCCTTTTGTGGAAATTCACTTGTTAGTTACATTTTATTGTGTTTTAGAGGGTGAACCACATGAAACCTATCAAGAGCTTGTCCTTTGGGGATTCACTGCACCTCAAAATATTGTAAGAAAATGCATTAATGCATAAAATGAAGAATATTTTGGGATTATTAACACATAAACCACATTAAAAAAGTCAAAAAATCACACAGAAAAGTTCAGATTACTTGAGGATGGAGAGGGCATGGAATCCAGCATTGCTCTCCACAAAGTACTTTCCAGAAGAAATTTCCAAGATGACATCATCCTTGAACCTGTAGAATATTTATGATATAATAACAATAGATCCTCTTGGAGTTTCTCTATACATGATGAAATATTATGAAATGTTAAAGTGAAACTGTATAACACCAGAGGAGATTTGAAAGCAACTGCACTGAACCCTAGCGAACAGGAAGCATCTCACCATTTGACATGTGGGGTGGGATATCCCTCCACAGTGCAGAAAAGTTTAATGGCACTGTTTTCATACACTGTACTCCTAAAGTCTCTAATGACAAATTGTATTAATAATTAATGACATAAATTGCAGTTGATCACATGACTTGACAGCGCACGCGCAGTTGCGACGTCACGAGGTAAACACGATCAATGCACAGAAGCCTACAGTGTAGCTGTGTCCCAATTCAAAGACCGCATCCTTCGGAGGACGGGTCCTTCCATCATGGACCATGGTGAACATATTTAAACAGGTTTTCAACCTGTTTAGTTTTATGCAGCTGAATATAAAAAGTTCACTTACAAATGTTACTGCCGCTCGTTTACGGCAGCTGACAAAGTTGCTAGGCAACAAGAAGAGTCCTCCGTAGGCTACACCGGTCCGAGTGCTTCGGAAGCAGCCTGGATATGGTTCGCAGTTGTAGCAACTTAGCAATAAACTTTGTTCGTTTCATCTCCAAAATAACAAAGTGGTGGAGTGTAACGAAATACATTCCATAAGTATTCACATACAAATTATATTTTTTCTCATAGGACAGCTACAATACAAAAACATGGTCCTTTTTACAACTTACAACTGTTGTACATTAAACTGCCCAACAGTAGGCCTATATAAAGTATTTTAAATGTAACAACCTTGAACATATTCAGAAGTAAAATGCAACATTAGAGTGCACTGTAGTGCAGCAGTAATATTAATGCAAGACCATCATATATAGTTGTTTCTGCAGAATACATAGGCTACTTTTACTCTTCATACCTTAAGTACATTACAGTATGAAGGATAATACTTTAACTTAAGGTTTTAAATGCATGCATTTTTTTCATCAATGTGCTAATAGTAGTTACTGAAAGTACTTTACTAAAGTAACTCATATTTCTTCCACCAATTACTTTTTCATAGCTCTACACAATTAACCTCACTGCTGGACAGTGGAAATATGCACTCAAACACTCTGGAGACTATCCCAGATGATGCCACACCAGGCTTTCTATGGCAGCCCGTCCAGGTCCAGCAGCTCCACCAGGGTCTCACTGCTCAGCTTAATGAAAGCGTACATACAAATGCATTTTTTTCTTTTTCCAATCTTTTTAATGTATTGTTACATTTTGATGTTGTTTTTCTAATGTTGAATTGAAGTTATTTTGTAATTAGTTGTAAAAGGTACTTTTAGTATAGAACAATTTATTTTCATTTGCAAATGTTATTCAGAGGCAAAAAAAATTTATAGAAGAATTTCTGTCATTTACAAATTATACTGTGTCATTCACAGGCTTCTGTGCATTGATCGTGTTTACCTCGTGACGTCGCAACTGCGCGTGCGCTGTCAAGTCATGTGATCAACTGCAATTTATGTCATTAATTATTAATACAATTTGTCATTAGAGACTTTAGGAGGCATATTTGTTGCTGTACAACAAAATATTTCTGGCTTTGCAAAAATTAACAATTTCCTGAGCTACTTCTTGTCTTTTATTTACAAGTTTCAACTAAAACAATACACAGAAATGACTTTGCTTCATTTACAAATAACTTAAATTACAAAAGTAATAAACAACTTCATTCATTTCATTTTTAAGTTTCCCAGAAGCACCATTTTCTCAAAAACTGTCCTAAAAGAAGAGGAAAAAGGAAACAAAATTATTAAGACAGGGCTGCAATCGTAAGGTTAGAAAATATGACAGCAGGACGTGCATACAAAATAAAAAAATGAAATAAAATAAAATAAAAATACAAGGTAAAGACTTGTCTACTTATTAAGTAGCCTTATTGGCATACTTGTCTTGTTGTTGTGGGCTTTATATATGGGTGAGGGCTAGTTGTTGTGAACACAAGAGGTCCAGTGGAAATATTACAGATGGGTAATGCCTTACCTCCGAGCCACAATGGCAGAGTTGTTGTCCCAAGTACAGGAATGATCAAATTCAGCCCTCTAATTGAATAAATACAAGTTATTTTGCCTCAGACCACCTAACAAATGAATCTGTTCACATTTTTAAGACCCCTGACTTTTAACATTTGTTTTGCTAGCTATTTGAGCAAATTAAAACAGAATACTTACATTTATAAGTGTATTCGTTGGCAGCCACAGAACCATCACCCACTATTTTGTTTGAATAAAAGTCCCGTCGCCCCCGGCGCGCTATGAATTCTGGGATAGGGTAGGCTGTGAAGGATCCATCTGATGTATCCTTCTTTTGCCGGAGAAACGGAGGACGCATTTGAAGTCGCGTTCGAATTGTGACACAATGGGCCTTCAAATGACTTACTAAATAAAAACGTTTAAAACTAGTGCTCTCTCATATCAGTAAGACGTAAAAATGTTGTAATTTGAACAGGCTTCATTTCAGACAATAACAGGTAACTGACGTCTTAACGTAAGTTTGTTCAAGGTTTTATTTATTTAACTTGTTTATTTATTTATCTACAGTATCTATCTCACATTTGAATATGTTACTTTTGGTCGCAACTTTGATATGCTCTATGCTATGACTTTGTCTTATAGAAGTTTTTTTCTTTCTTCTTTTTACAGTGTACGTTAATAATAAATTATCTTTTGTCCTCTGTAAGATGAACGGACTTGCACCATCTGGAAGAATGAGATTCATTGCAGTTGCTGTCATACTTTGTGCTGGATTTTTCTGGCCAACAGCCTTTGCCCATCCTCGGAATGTCACGCAAATACATTTAGATAAATATATTTGTGCATAGGCTATTGATAAAAATTTAAGTTTGGGTGCAGTCGGACAATCAATATTGTACAAATCCTGTTTGTATTTTCCCTTCTTTATTGATCAAGATACACTTTAGGTTTATTTCCTTGTACAGCCTATAAACTGGCTGAGCCTTAAAAATTATTGTGAAATTCTTGGAAAGGCTGTTCAACATCCAGAACGATTTGTTTTGTTAATAAAACTAAATCACTTAAATTATTGTGTGCAGGATGAAAATTGGCAGTTGAAATCAAACCACACCTAATTTTTTTTTCCCATTACAGATATGGCCATGAAAAAATTTGAAGTTTGCTTAATACAAACATCTTCAGACCACATTATAAGTATAAATACATGTTTATAATTTATTCATGCAGACATCTACTCTCAGTGTTGGGGAAAGTTACTTTTAAAAGTAATGCATTACAATATTGGGTTACTCCATAAAAAAGTAACTAATTACGTTACTTAGTTACTTTTTATGGAAAGTCGTGCGTTACGTTACTTTTGTGTTACATTTTAAATCTGGACAGAGCTTGCTTGTTTGTTTTTAAAATAAAAAAGTTCTATTTTTGGCGAATATAAAAGCCTTTTCACACCAAAAGTGAAATGAATAAGCCTCAGGCTGAAGGGAAAGTAAATTTAAGTCCGTACAGTAGAATGCAGAAGAAGACATTTCAACACACTTCAGCAATAAAAAAAAAGACGCACAGATGTTTGTCTAGAGTAATTTGTGCTTATTAGTACGGTTGAACTGGATCATCGAAGATCAGAAGCAAAGACATTGGTTAATAGAATGGGATTAAATACATAAAGGATATTTGTGCTGTTTAACATTTAATTCTTGCAGGTTTGCGTCATATTCTGAGTTGCATTATTTTTATTCATTTTGAGGAATTCTGAATCTGTTTTTTTTTTGTGAGTGAGATGAATTAATGCATATTCATATTTATTTTAGAACTACAGTAACATCTTCTGATTTCTCTCAACATGGGGACAGGAGAGCTGTCAGTCAATAAATTGAAAAAAAGTAACTTGCGTTACTTATTTGAAAAAGTAACTCAGATATTCTCTTGTAAATTAAAAAGTAATGCGTTACTTTACTAGTTACTTGAAAAAAGTAATCTGATTACGTAACTCGCGTTACTTGTAATGAGTTACCCCCAACACTGGTTACAGAGTAAACATTATATACAATACAAGACGTTTGAAAGGGTAAACAATTTATACATATGCAGACTTTTTTAATGACTTTTTACAGCAATGATAACAGAACACACTAACCGTTCTTGGTACAATTCCTGATTAATTCAGGTATTTTTGTTCAACTAGAAAAAAAACGGCTCATGAGTTAGGAATCTTGTCTACACTAGTCATGCTGACACAAATGTCATGAAAATCATTGTTCTTTCCCAGTACTTTTTTGAGGAAATGTTCTAAAAACATGTTTGCGGATTGCATGTGAAATATTTGCACAACATTATTTATTTTATTTTATTTAGACATTTATTAGACGCTTTTATCCAAAGCGACTTACAAATGAGGACAACAGAAGCAAATCAATTGCAGTATTAAAACAATTAAAACAGATCCTAAACTAAAAGCGAAAACTTTATAAATACTACCTATACAGATTTTAAAAATAAAGAGATTAAATAAAAGTGACAAATGCATACAACAAAATTTCAAAACATTTAAATGAAAAACAAAAAAATAAAGTTAAGAACAATTCAAAATATTAAAGAACAAAAGGTATGAGTATAATAATGATTCTAACATAACACTAAGCCAAACACTAAAAAAACAACTACATATATGTGTATGTACAACCACACACACATACATATATACATACACATTTATAAATTCAATATATATATTATTTCATTTCCATTTAGTTTGTTGAAGTATTAAAATAACTAAAATTATATCAAACAAAAAACTTAATAAAAGACCTATACAGACATAATAAATTCAGACATAATGTAACTAAAATTAAAATAAATAACAAATACAAATAATACAAATCAAATGACAGTAGTTTATCAGTAATCCTAAAAAATAACACTGCCAAACACACATGCTAAAAAAACAACAACTTACTGACACATAGTAAGAAATGGTTATAAAAACTGAAACAGAAGCGAAACAAGTAGTAGGAAAGAGGAGAAATAAAAAGCGATACTTATACTTTGCCGGTGTCCCTGCCCGGTGGATTCGCACGGTAGAGTCGATGGTCTTTACACTCTTCGGTCTTCACACGAGGAGGCCTTCACGCGATGGCTGCCGCGACCGCTGTCACAGTAAACTAAGCTTTTTATACTCGTCTAACAAAATACTACATTAATTCAGCTGGACACACTTTACTTATTTTCTCCGCAACAAATGGCCAAGCAAGCGCAGACACTGACAAGATACGCGATACAGAACGAGACCAAATGCAATATCAGCACGTCTCCACACAGTAAACAAAACAAGTGTTTCCTAACAACGACAACTGCACTAAACACTAATGAGACAATTAAATACATTTACGAGCTGCTTTTAACTTCCGCTCATAAAGACTGCTTCTCTCAAAGACTATTTCTTTACACTCTTTTCTGCTGGCACTTGAACACACTTTCCTTATTTTCTCCACAACACATGGCCAAGCAAGCGCAGACACTGACAAGATACGCGATACAGAACGAGACCAAATGCAATATCAGCACGTCTCCACACAGTAAACAAAACAAGTGTTTCCTAACAACGACAACTGCACTAAACACTAATGAGACAATTAAATACATTTACGAGCTGCTTTTAACTTCCGCTCATAAAGACTGCTTCTCTCAAAGACTATTTCTTTACACTCTTTTCTGCTGGCACTTGAACACCCTTTCCTTATTTTCTCCACAACACATGGCCAAGCAAGCGCAGACACTGACAAGATACGCGATACAGAACGAGACCAAATGCAATATCAGCACCTCTCCACACAGAACGACATTATGACTGTAATAATAATTATTATTTTATTTTAAACATTATGGTAGTACTTGTTGTACTGTTTTAAATAATTTGATTTGATTTATGACATTTAAATAATACAACCACTAATAAACATTGTCACAGTATTCATTACTGTAAACCAATAAAAAGTACGATAATGAAAATCTAAATCTATTGATAAATACTATTCAGAATAATAGAAATCACAAAATGAGAATTTGGTGCATTGCAGCTAAAATAATTTGGTTAATGATCTTCAACTATTTGCATGCCCAATTTTAATACACATTTGCTACTGTGGCCACATTTTCTGCATAGGCACATACAAATGAAGCCGTTTTTAGATTCCATGTTTTGTGCAAAATGTTTGTCAGATTGCAATTGTCACCCTGAAGTCACAAATAGTGAATCGACTGCTTCTTTTAGGGGAGAATGGACAAAACTCATCCTGACCCAGCATTGGCCACAGACATTTTGCAGTGTATTGTATTGCATTTACTTTCCATTGTTTTATTGCCATTACCGCAGGTGCACCACATATTGCTCCTCTACTGGGTATCAGGAGATAAATTATGTTGTTTTTCATTTATAGGTGGAAAAATGTACAACAAACTTAAGCTTTTGGACTCTGCATGGATTATGGTAGGTTATGAACAGTGACTTTATAGTAAAATTGTTTTATTGCAATGCATACTGAATTAAAAAGAAGGGGGAAAAAACTGATTAAAGAGTATAGATTTGTAATATCAGCCATCATATTGGCTAAATATCTGGGCCGGTATTCACAAAACATCTTAAGGCTAAAAGTAGCTCATAACTTGCCGATTTAGGAGAAAATCTTAAAAAATTATGTGTGTGTCAGTCCTAAATTTAGGACTCCAAAATATTTATTCTAAGAGTATTTCACAAAGCGTTTTAGCACTAAAATAGCTCCTAAATCTGTGAAACGTTAGGATTAGTGAAGAGGACTCCTAAGTCACTAAGACCAAATCTGAACTATCCTAAAATGGTTACATTCTGAACTATACCCATTTGAAGTCGACGAAGTCAGCAAAGTCAGTTCTGAGAAAACTCAAGTTGAAGTTTTCTGAAGGTTCCAAAGCAAAATCACCTAGCAACATTGCATTGTTTCCTCCACTTCGTTTCTTAATATTAATTACTATATTAAAAATCACAATATAAATATTTTTATTTTATCTTTGTTCTTAAAAATAAAAACAGATGCAAAACAACAACAGTAGAACAAATATAAGAAAGAAACAAATTGGCCTAGTGCATCTAAACAAAAGCATTCAATTAAAGAAAAATAATCAAATGTAAAAATCACTTCAGTGTGTTCACTACAAATAAATTGATTATTAAAACTACAGAAGCAATTCAATCAAGAGCAGCAATCTTTTATCTTGTGATTAACATTAATAAGACAGACAGCCTACATAGTAAGTCATACTGTACTGCACGGATCTAATTTAATGCTACACATCAGGGCCCGTATTCACAAAACATCTTAAGGCTAAAAGTAGCTCATAACTTGCCGATTTAGGAGAAAATCTTAAAAAATTATGTGTGTGTCAGTCCTAAATTTAGGACTCCAAAATATTTATTCTAAGAGTATTTCACAAAGCGTTTTAGCACTAAAATAGCTCCTAAATCTGTGAAACGTTAGGATTAGTGAAGAGGACTCCTAAGTCACTAAGACCAAATCTGAACTATCCTAAAATGGCTGTTGCCAGCAATCTACCTCAGAATATAAACATTTTAGAAACATTTGACGATAATGAACTTTTAAAAAGGAATCGGCTTTGTTAGGAGGTTATCCCAACGCCAAATTTTTGATTAGCCTATATCCTTAATATTCTCGCGTCCAGTTTGGTTTTCTTTTATGTTTGCATGTCTTACTATCAGCCATGATTATTCTACTCTGCTAATTAAAAGGCTGTTTATATGCATATTACCTAAATTTTATTAGTCGCAGAAAAAAAAATCCACATGAAGTGGCGAAATCATGCATGCAGTCCGTGACGGACCAATCGTTAACGGCTGGTCTTTGTGGTAATGCAGTACATCAGGCAGGGCATCCATATGCTCTCCTAACATTCATCGACCTCAAATATGGCTTATCATCTGAAATATGTATGTAGTAGCAACTTTACATGGCAGCTCAATCTAATGTTAGCCTAGAAAAAAGTGCGCAGTTCACGTGTTTGTGCGGAGTGTGAAGCTGAACAGGGCTACTGCATGACAGATGGAGGCGCCGGTGCGATCATTGGCTCTTAAAATACTTCGTCGTTTTTGGTCATACAGATAAGAGTAATGCATCTTTTGTATCTGTAAAGACTCTATGTTTATTTGTGTGCATTCAGAATAACAACGAAACGTTGTGCTTTTGTTAAATAATGAAAGCAAACAGAATGCGCTTTCTGCCGTCTCGATCTCTGTGAACTTGAGCGCATCACTTCGAAACTCCGTGTATGCTTGCCTTATTACAGACATCAAAAATATATCTATAGAGAGTGTAACTTTTAAATGAACCAATTCAAATAGAAAACAAATATTCTCAGATTATGTAATCCGTATGAAACCTGCAGGCACGTACTGCGGAGATGACGAGTCCGTGTCGCCGACTTCATCTCTTAAACTGAAAACAGAAAGCACAAGTGTAACAATAAATTATTAAAAGGTTACTGCAGTGTAGCCTACTTGCTGTTTTCCCCGAACACATTCATAATTACTATATTTGCCGGTGCGCTGTGGCAAGCCATTTTTGCGTGCGCTTGAGCGTTTATTAAGCTATGTAGGCAATTAAAGGCTCATTATTATGATTTATATGGTTTATTAATAAAAGTGCGACTAATAGTCGACTAATGCTTAAAATGAATGACTATTAGTCGACCAGAAAAATCTTTAGTCGAGGGGCAGCCCTAATGCATATTGACTAATTGTTTACGAGAAGCATAAGAGGCTGACAATTAGATGAATATATAGCCTACTTGTTTAATTAGTGACACTTAGTCTGCATTTTAAAATCTTTATTTGAATGTGACAATTAACATTTTTATTTTAAAACTTTTATTTGAATATGGCAACATCATATTGCACTCTACAATATTTCTATGAATAAATCTCTGACAGAGACTATCAGCCAATCACTGTGTGCATAGTTAGTAAGTATGCTGACTAGGGCTGCGCGATTAATCGAATGCAATTGTCATGCACATTTTGTTAAAAAAGCCGGTTCTGTATTCAGCAGGAAATCATCATCACGTGCTTTCAGATGGAGCAGAATTTATTACACACAGCAGTAGTTCACTGACAAGTTACGCAAAAAAAAAAAAAAAAGATTCTGAAATCGAAGAAATCGTTCGCGATAATGACAGCTGTTTGCATAGCTTCTCAGTGAACTACGGCTCTGTGTAGTAAATGCTGCTCCATCTGAAAGCATGTGAAAATACCACATTTAATAACATATTTTTACTCCAAACTCACTTCATAATGTCAGTCGAGTGTTTGAAATAAATCCTTCTGTGAGATGATGTGGCTTCTTACACAGAATAAGGCACGCAACATATTTCATAGTATTTAAGCAGTGATAAAGGCATTGCATTATAAATATACTTTATTTTAATGAAAATTATAATAATAAGAACTCAGATAACCCGTATATTGCCGTAGTCGTGTGTTTATTAGTCACGTTGAATCAATGAAAGCAGTTGAATCTTCTGTTTATTCAGCTGCAGCGATAGGCATTTTCTGGGTTTCTTCTGCGAGGCGTATTTGGAGTTTCAGCGCGAGAGCGCCCTCTGGCCTTTGGATGGAGATTTACTGTTGATCACAGAACTGTGCTTCACTGAAAGATACGCATGACAATCACAGCTTCTGTCGAATCGCGATCTCGAATCCATTTCGATTTATCATGCAGCCCTACTGCTGACAGTATCCATAGCAACAGGGTCAACCCCGCCCTTACTCTTAGCTTAAGACTTCTGTCTATTCCTTAGTACAAGTTTGTCTCAGCAGCTTTGTGAATAGGTTTTAAGAGAAAACTCTTTGATAAAAACTTTTACTGCTATTTAGGAGAACTCTTAGTGGTAAGATAAAATGTTTTGTGAATACGGGCCCTGTAGTAATAATTAAAGCCGACGACTTCAGGGAGACGTTCCGCAATCACTTAACTAATCCACAACCATAAACAAATACATTTCCTATAGCCAAAAAGCTACTATACTATACTAATATAGCTTAAACTTTAAACTTGACATGCAATATTGTTGACTCCTATGATAAATGATGTTTGGATAAAAAGGTCTGCCGAATGAATGCATAATAAATTTTCCCCATATGTTTATATTGGTGCAACCCTGGTTGTCATGTGATCTGAATAACCATCGGATAATGATGAAAAATGCCAGTGATTGTAAGGATGATTATAGTTTGTGTCAGTAGCAATGTTTGTTGTTGTTGCAGGCCCAACACTGGCATGAGGTGCAATACATCCTGGCACTTTAATGCCAGTTTGATTGAAGTAATTTACTTGCCTTGCTCGTCTTGTTGAATGTCATATATTTAGTTCAGTGGACATGTG
Organism: Sinocyclocheilus grahami; assembly: GCF_001515645.1. NCBI lineage: Eukaryota > Metazoa > Chordata > Actinopteri > Cypriniformes > Cyprinidae > Sinocyclocheilus > Sinocyclocheilus grahami. The sequence continues at coordinate 232,893 of NW_015506862.1, read as the reverse complement.
CTTGACGTGTGCATGTTTTTCAGGACTTAATACCAGAGATGAAAAAATATTGGCCAGATCTGGGAGCACCTTCCTCCCCCCAATTTTGGTATGTTTAAAAACTTGCAAATGTACTTTTTATTTATTTATTAAAGTAAATAATGGACTTTTTATTGTGTGTTTTTTTTGCTAAGGAAATATGAATGGACAAAACATGGAACCTGTGCTGCAAAAGCAGAGTCTCTGAACAGTCAACATAAATACTTCAGCAAAGCTCTTGAGCTGTACCACAAGTTTAACCTTACTAAGTAAGTCCTTGTTTTCAGTAGTTCTTATACAACCTGATTTTGTGGCTTTCAGTACATTATGAATTTGTGAGATGGATACAAAGCAAAAGATGAGAGTATTTATAAATGACAACTCTTTCATCACACACACACACATTATGTAACACTTCAGTTAAAAAGTAACTAATATTATAAAACTGATAATTATGACTCAAAATTCTGATTGAAGCCTCACTCAGAGCTTTTGTAAAATAGCACTTACATGCACAACTGTGACGCACTTCAATTTAAATTCTATATTAAAGGGTTAGTTCAACCAGAAATTAAACTTTTGTCATAATTTATTAATCCTCAAGTTGTTCCAATCCTGCATGAATTTCTTTGTCCTGTTGAACACAAAAGAAGATATTTTGAAGAATGCTGGTAACCATTGACTTCCATAGTATTTTTCCCCCCATACAATAGAAGTCAATGGCTGCCACCAACATTTTTCAAAATATTTTCCTTTCTGTTCAACAGAAGAAAGAAAGTTATAAAGGTTTGGAACAACATGAGGATGAGTAAATTAGGGCTGTTCCCTAATAGTTGACTAATCGTTAGTCGACCAGAAGAGGCTTGGTCGACCAAAATTGTATTAGTTGCTTAGTTGCAGAAAAAAATATATTTTAAAAAGTCCACAGGCGAAGTCACACAGTCCGTGACGGACAGATCGTTAGCGGCTGGTCTTTGTGTTAATACAGTGCATCCAAATGCTCGACTATCATTCATCAACCTCAAATATGGATTATCATCTGAAATATGTAAGTAGTAGCAACTTTACATTGCCGCTCAATCTAATGTTAACCTAGAGAAACATGCGCTGTTGAAGTGTCTGTGTGGAGTGTGGAAGCTGAACAGCAGCGTGCTCACTGCAGGACAGATGGAGGCGCTGGTGCACTTACTTGCTCTTAAAATACTCTGTCATTTTTGGTCATACAGAGCAGAGTAATACATCTTTCAAATCTGTAAAGACTCTACGTTTATTTGTGTGCACTCACAATAACAACAAAACATTACGCTTTTGTAAAATAATGAAAGCAAACAGGATGCGCTTTCTGCTGTCTTGGTCTCTGTGAACTTGAGTGCAAAACGCCATGTATATCTTTGACTTACAGACATTAAAACTATATCTATAGAGAGTGAAATGTCTACTTTCAAATGAATCTGAAAAAAACTAATATTTTCAGATTATGTATCCATATGAAACATGCATACAGGTGCGTCCACTACTGCGGAGATGACGAGTCAGTGTCAGTGTCTCCGACTTCATCTCTTAAGACGAAAACAAAGAAAGCACTAGTTTATCTAGAAATTATTGAAATGTTAATGCAGTCGCCTTACTGTTTTTCCCTGACACATTCATAATCATTACTTCTGCCGGTGCGCTGTGGCAAGCTTTATGCATGTGCTTGAGTGCTTATTAGGCTATAGGCAATTAAAGGCTCATTATAATGATTTAAATGGTTTATTAATAAACGTGCGATTGGTCGACTAATGCTAAAATGAACGACTACTAGTCGACCAGAAAAATCCTTAGTCGAGGCCAGTCCTAGAGTAAATTATGAACTATCCCTTTAATGTAGCAAATAACAATGCTGCTCGGCAAGCATAAACAATTAAAACATTGATTCATATTACATGTCTTAATAACAAGTTTGGGACACGTCCCAAGTAAAGCAGTCCAGCCCATAATGGCTGCGTAGTTATATAAACACTACCGTTTAACATATTTCTGCTATCTCACATAAATGTGTTAACCAATAGCATCATACCACCCAGCACTAGTTGACACTGGTTTCCTCATGAGTCTTTTGTGTTTTCAGTGTTTTAAAGAACAACAGAATCGTGCCCTCTGAGCAGCACTACACAGTAAGTACTTTAATTCCCTTCGCTGCTGTAATTATCATTTAAGAGACACTGAACTATATGTGGTCCTTTGAAGATGAAGTAAATATTTTTCTTTGACCTTTGACCTGAGAGGTAGAGCACGTATAGTCTGTGATCGATTTGTATATATATGTATATTTTTTATATATTTAAATAATTCAGCTGCATGGGTTGCGTTAAAGTTGTTTACTGTAATGGTTCAGCCTGCTGTTTTCTGTTCCTGTCTGTGATTCCACAACTTGTGATTACGTGAATGATATAATTGAAATAACGGCCAGGTAAAAAATTTCCCAAAAGTATCATCCATCAAATAAGAGGCCCCAAAGAATTTTCCTAAACCTCTGTGTGCGTTATTGTTGCCCAGCCGCAACATCAGCATTTCAACACTCATAGCCTGACGTTTTGCAATCTTTAGTTGCGTTTTTTCAACTTCTCTATTTTTGAGCTGAAGTAAACAAGAATCTTGTGATTATGGTCAGCTGTGAGTAAATGTATTTATTTATTTTTTTATAGCTGGATGAGGTGGAGACAGCCATTACTAGCTTCTACAATGTGAAGACAAAGATTCAGTGCGTCCATCCAGGAAAGGTATGAATGAAGAAAGACCAACCTTTGTGGTTAGAAAAAAGGTTGAAAAGGTTGTTTGAAGATAAAAAGACAAGAACACAAAAAGGAAAGTGTATTAAATATTCCATTAACAGCACAACAGTGGCATACTGGTGATTACCACAAAAAAAATCATTTTGACTTGCCCCTTCTTTTCTTTAAATATGTCTATGTTACAGAGAGGCATTTACAATGGAAGTGAATGGGTTTGATCCATAAATGGGCATTTCAGGAGTAGTATCACTATCAGGGCGTTAAAAAGTATTAAAAGTTGACAAATCAATTTAAGGAAAATTAAAGTCTTAAATGTCATTTTCCAAGGTATTACATTTTGTATCATCTTTTCATTATGTATATTTGTCGAATAGTGGGATTCTGTGTATTTTATTTATGGAATCCCGCAAGATTTGACTTCATCTGTTATGGCGCTCACTGACTGACTGCACTGCTGCGTGATAGCGCAGGGTTTGTTGATCCCGCTCACGCTGAATTTCTGACCATTACCGCATGCTCCCATCCACTCCTGCAATTTTTGTGTCTGCTCCCGCAAACATTCTAATATTGTATATAATTTTCGCGCATCAGGGTGCCGCTATCAATATGTGGGGTATTTAAATCCCTTTTGAATGAGCGCTCGCAGTCGTAGTTCACTTTCGATTTCGCGATCGCGCTCGCACTGTGTAAAGGGAGCACACCTTACGATAAAAGATATTTGTCAATGAGCTCGGGATCTGTTGAGGAGCAAATCCTCCAACATCTTGTCAGTTATCTCTGCTTACTTTTGACCCATGATTAGTCAAATCTGACTTCTGCAGCTCGTGTTGCATGCAGGGTTGTTGTTGTTTTCTTCCATGAAATTGGGCTGCTTTTAAACTGTTGCCATGGGTTGATTTTCCCCAATGGGTTAAAGGTTTGAAATATGGCATAAATTACATTTGGTTGAAATACTTGTACTGAAACAGTTTGCACTCTACCTGTAATAAAACTGTGCTAAATGTTTTGGGCCACACTAGTAGGCAGTCGCCTTACTGTTTTTCCCTGACACATTCATAATCATTACTTCTGCCGGTGCGCTGTGGCAAGCTTTATGCATGTGCTTGAGTGCTTATTAGGCTATAGGCAATTAAAGGCTCATTATAATGATTTAAATGGTTTATTAATAAACGTGCGATTGGTCGACTAATGCTAAAATGAACGACTACTAGTCGACCAGAAAAATCCTTAGTCGAGGCCAGTCCTAGAGTAAATTATGAACTATCCCTTTAATGTAGCAAATAACAATGCTGCTCGGCAAGCATAAACAATTAAAACATTGATTCATATTACATGTCTTAATAACAAGTTTGGGACACGTCCCAAGTAAAGCAGTCCAGCCCATAATGGCTGCGTAGTTATATAAACACTACCGTTTAACATATTTCTGCTATCTCACATAAATGTGTTAACCAATAGCATCATACCACCCAGCACTAGTTGACACTGGTTTCCTCATGAGTCTTTTGTGTTTTCAGTGTTTTAAAGAACAACAGAATCGTGCCCTCTGAGCAGCACTACACAGTAAGTACTTTAATTCCCTTCGCTGCTGTAATTATCATTTAAGAGACACTGAACTATATGTGGTCCTTTGAAGATGAAGTAAATATTTTTCTTTGACCTTTGACCTGAGAGGTAGAGCACGTATAGTCTGTGATCGATTTGTATATATATGTATATTTTTTATATATTTAAATAATTCAGCTGCATGGGTTGCGTTAAAGTTGTTTACTGTAATGGTTCAGCCTGCTGTTTTCTGTTCCTGTCTGTGATTCCACAACTTGTGATTACGTGAATGATATAATTGAAATAACGGCCAGGTAAAAAATTTCCCAAAAGTATCATCCATCAAATAAGAGGCCCCAAAGAATTTTCCTAAACCTCTGTGTGCGTTATTGTTGCCCAGCCGCAACATCAGCATTTCAACACTCATAGCCTGACGTTTTGCAATCTTTAGTTGCGTTTTTTCAACTTCTCTATTTTTGAGCTGAAGTAAACAAGAATCTTGTGATTATGGTCAGCTGTGAGTAAATGTATTTATTTATTTTTTTATAGCTGGATGAGGTGGAGACAGCCATTACTAGCTTCTACAATGTGAAGACAAAGATTCAGTGCGTCCATCCAGGAAAGGTATGAATGAAGAAAGACCAACCTTTGTGGTTAGAAAAAAGGTTGAAAAGGTTGTTTGAAGATAAAAAGACAAGAACACAAAAAGGAAAGTGTATTAAATATTCCATTAACAGCACAACAGTGGCATACTGGTGATTACCACAAAAAAAATCATTTTGACTTGCCCCTTCTTTTCTTTAAATATGTCTATGTTACAGAGAGGCATTTACAATGGAAGTGAATGGGTTTGATCCATAAATGGGCATTTCAGGAGTAGTATCACTATCAGGGCGTTAAAAAGTATTAAAAGTTGACAAATCAATTTAAGGAAAATTAAAGTCTTAAATGTCATTTTCCAAGGTATTACACATCTTTTCATCTTTTCATTATGTATATTTGTCGAATAGTGGGATTCTGTGTATTTTATTTATGGAATCCCGCAAGATTTGTGTTATGGCGTTATGGCGCTCACTGACTGACTGCACTGCTGCGTGATAGCGCAGGGTTTGTTGATCCCGCTCACGCTGAATTTCTGACCATTACCGCATGCTCCCATCCACTCCTGCAATTTTTGTGTCTGCTCCCGCAAACATTCTAATATTGTATATAATTTTCGCGCATCAGGGTGCCGCTATCAATATGTGGGGTATTTAAATCCCTTTTGAATGAGCGCTCGCAGTCGTAGTTCACTTTCGATTTCGCGATCGCGCTCGCACTGTGTAAAGGGAGCACACCTTACGATAAAAGATATTTGTCAATGAGCTCGGGATCTGTTGAGGAGCAAATCCTCCAACATCTTGTCAGTTATCTCTGCTTACTTTTGACCCATGATTAGTCAAATCTGACTTCTGCAGCTCGTGTTGCATGCAGGGTTGTTGTTGTTTTCTTCCATGAAATTGGGCTGCTTTTAAACTGTTGCCATGGGTTGATTTTCCCCAATGGGTTAAAGGTTTGAAATATGGCATAAATTACATTTGGTTGAAATACTTGTACTGAAACAGTTTGCACTCTACCTGTAATAAAACTGTGCTAAATGTTTTGGGCCACACTAGTAGGAAGCATTTTGAGCTGTGTTTATGATAAATGTGCATAACAGTGAGTGTAAAATATGTATTTTAGGAATGGAAATTAAATTTTTATATTTGGGACATGGTAATTGCGCTAGTTTGGGCTGTTTTTTGTTTTTTTTACTGGCATGGGCTTGGGATGCACAATTAAAATGATGTAATAGTTGTGATCATTATTTTACCTTCCATGATCATTCAGACACGATCAGGTGCAATACTGACATTCTGTCAATTCTGCATCAAATCAAGCACTCCGTAATCCCAGTTAAACCTGTCTGATCAGTCAGATGTTTGTCATGAGAAGTGTTCCACAAAACAGCTATGGTTTGAGTTGATGTGACAAATACAACTTTTGAATATACTGTGTGAACTCATTGCCCCGTTAGCTCGGAGAGCTTTATTTTCCCTCCTCAATAAGTTTTGTCAGTTGTTTTGTTTATTGATCTAATTCTTGTTTCTTGGGTTGCATTGGTTAGTCTCTCAATTAATTCTCTTGTGCTTCGTTCGCCACTTCTGAATTATGTTGTATTGATAAGGAGTTATCACAAAGTAAGTCTGTTTAGTTGTGCTATCTTACAATCAAGTTATAGTAAATGTAAGTAAACGGGTTGCCGATGTAACCGGTTAAAACTTGGTGTGGCAATGAGGTCTTAAAATGTATGGTTAAATTTAACTCCATGATTCCTATATATACCTATGATTTTAGTAAGGAAACATCACACAACCTTTTCTACATAAAATGTAACTATCAACTTTTTCAACTTTGTTGCCATGAAAACATAAAACTTAACGGCTCACTTAATATATACTGCAAGTTTTAATGACAAGTTATAGTAAATGTAAGTAAACGGGTTGCCGATGTAACCGGTTAAAACTTGGTGTGGCAATGAGGTCTTAAAATGTATGGAAAGAGTCTTAAAAAATCATGGAGTTAAATTTAACTCCATGATTCCTATATATACCTATGATTTTAGTAAGGAAACATCACACAACCTTTTCTACATAAAATGTATCTATCAACTTTTTCAACTTTGTTGCCATGAAAACATAAAACTTAACGGCTCACTTAATATATACTGCAAGTTTTACTATATGTAAGCTTCACATTTCTGCTTTTAAGTCTTTAAAACATTTTCCCAATATAAGTAAGTACCTTTACTTCTCCTTTACTTCTGAAAATAAGAGTCAAGTCAAATTTATTTTTGTGGTAATCAACATAATTTACATTTATGCGCTTAACTGACTCTTTTATCCAGAGCGACTTATAATAGAGGAACATATTCCTTTATGAAAGTCTATTTTGATTTCCTCATGACTTGATATCGAGTGAGACTGCTCTGCTCAGGGCAGCAGTTAGATGCACAGTTTGCCATCAGTTTTGCTAAGGTGAAATCTCATTTCTTACTGTATTTCTCAGGGAGGCCAGGTTCAGATTTTGGGCCAAATAGAGATCTGCGTTGACAGGGATTTCCAGCTGATCGACTGCGAAAAGTCAACCGAAGAAATCTGGAGCAATGACATCCCCGCAGTGGCTGTCAGTGGCCAGTGAGAGCTCAGCATGTGTGATCACTCCATGCCGGTCTATTACCCCCAGTGCCCAGCAGATCATAGAGGTGGGCAACCCCAGACCTCGTGTGCGAGTGTGGAATCACTGAGCATAACAAGACGAGAATTCATTCTGTCGAGTTTTTGAAACGCTGAAAATCTTTCCTGTTTACACTATCTTTTCAAATAATCGCACATTAAATTCCTTTGTTGTTTTAAATGATGATGCTGGAACAATCTAGTGAAGATTTAAGGGCGTCACAGACTGCTGTATTCTATGGTTACTGGGTTCATTTTTTATTAATCTTGTAGGTTTTACAGTCTTATCTTACTGAGCCATACTGCTGTATTTGTTTCCTTTATTTTTCGTCCTTGGGTGAATTTCACAAAAACATGTCCAGATCAAATTTACCACAAAGTTTCAAGGAAAGAAAAAAAATCTTAATGAAACATGTTATACATTAGGAAAGGTTTTTAGCATTATAACACAATTTTCATGACAGTTAAACACACATCCCACCTGACCACTGTGCATCTAGACATTTAACGTTTCTCCAATTCACATTATTCTAAATGATTATCATTTAGTAGTACAGTAATTGTATTACAGTAAAACCATACAAGTATGATGTATAAATGTTCGACAAAATAGATAATATACCACTGTTGTGAGAGAAAGGATTTTTTAACAATGTGCTCCATTTCCATTAAAAAATCACAATGCAGTAATTTCAGTGACCCTTGAAGCAAACCAAATCTTTTTTATTTGATTAAGTCTTTGTTTCTTTCTTTCAGTCTAGCTTAGCTGTAATATTCTGCCTCTAATATATTTCATCTGATAAATTTGTTATTATGATTTGGATTGAAAGAGGCCATTCATGCCTTAATTTGCATTGTTAATGTGTAAAATATGTGGTAGGTGTGGAGCTTTGGGCCTAATGGCAGCAGTTGCACATAATGCACATTTAAGCTTCTGCCGCTGGAGGGCAGCACATGCATTCTGCCCAAAAAAAAAAATCACAACATGGTGTTGTTTACAGATACGTTGTTCACATGTACGTTTTATGAAAGGATGATGGTAGTGGACTATAGGGAGAAAAGTTACAATTTGCACAAAATTAACAGTGTCTTTCTGTCTTTTAACAGTTTTTTCAAACACAATTATTAGATGACAACCATATCAGACGCAACTCAGCTTGTTAAAAGACAGGCCTAATCTTTGATTTTATACTGGGGAAGCATTTATACTGCTGGCTAAAGACTTTTTATACAGTAGGTACAAAGGTTTGTTACTTTTACAGTATATGATAAATGCCTTACTTAAACACCAGTAACTAAAACTTTTTTGTAATGCAATGCCAATTGAATAAATACAGAAAATCCCATATTCCTGTGTGTTTGAAAACTCTGTACGTGTCCCCGCTGAACTGTCTTTGTGTGGCGGTACTTACAGGCCAATTCATGCGGCCTTCAGTTTGTGTCTCTGCAGTGTCCTTGTCTTGATAGAAACAACAACCGCATGTTCAAACGATTTATGGAGGGGTTTTTTTATAAGGCCATTTAGGTGTTTCTGACTGCCAGTGCCCTGCATCAGGGAATGTGATGAGAAGGACTTCTTCATTAACATGTACACATCTCTTCCTCCTCATAATCATACCTGTTTTTGTAATGCAAGGTTGTTAAGATGTTCACTGATGATTTTCTCACAGTTGGTATTTGCTGATGGTTCCACACTACACTAACTCTATTTTTCCCACAACAAGGAGCAAAAGTGAAAGATGCGTATGTGGAATGTGAAATTAGGAGGCTTAAAGTATATAAGATGTTGACATAAAACCTTCCAAACAGTTTGACACCAAAGCAGAAAAAAACCTGAGAATATATGCAGCTATTTGCACCGTCTCCTGATCTAATTGTGCAAAGAAATGAACCGAACCTTTTCTTTGTTCATCACAATATTTTGTCTGTTACATACAGATGATGACTGTTCAAAAATCTAATAAGCTGTCAATGTAGGAAGCATTTTAAGGCAACACTTATACAGTGAAGACATCCAAAAGGTGGAAATCTTGATTCTATACTTTTTTGGGCCAAGTTCTCAGTCAGTATCGTATGTATTCTTTGCGTAGAAGACGATTCTATGATTGAGATGTAAGTTAATTGAGATCCATCCTACCTGGGGATTACATAGGATAAAGAAGTTCTATGTTTATTTCTAAAATGGTATTTTCATTCGGTAACACTTTATTTGAAGGGGTGTGCATAAGACTGACATGACACCTTCATAATCATGACATGACGCATGTCATGAATATGAAGGAGGTTTTATGCATGTTTATGACAACTGTCATTAAGTGTCATTAGCTCAGTTATGTCATTTTTTATGCAAATATGACATTATTTGACCTAACCCTACCCTAACCCTTACCCCTAACCATAGCTCATAACAAAGACATCTCAAACAATGTCATATTTGCATTAAAAATTACATAACTGAGTGAATGACACTTAATGACAGTTGTCATAAACATGCATAAAAACCTTCATATTCATGACATGTGTCATGCCATGATTATGTAGGTGTCATGTTATGATTATGAAGGTGTCATGTCAGTCTTATGCACACCCCTTCAAGTAAAGTGTAACCTTTCATTCTAACACCAATCTGTACTGAAATCAGTTGAGAGTGGAGTATATATTAGTATGTAGCAATAGCCAAAAATACATTGTATGGGTTAAAATTATCGATTTATCTTTTATGCCAAAAATCATTAGGATATTAAGTAAAGATCATGTTCCATGAATATATTTAGTAAATTTGCTACCGTATATATATCAAAACTTAATTTTTTATGAGTAATATGCATTGCTAAGCACTTCATTTGGACAACTTTAAAGGCGATTTTCTCAATATTTTGATTTTTTTTGCACCCTCAGATTCCAGATATTCAAATAGTTGTATCTCGTCCAAATATTGTCCCATCCTAACAAACCATACATCAATGGAAAGCTTATTTATTCAGCTTTCAGATGATGTATACATCTCAATTTCGAAAAATTGACCCTTATGACTGGTTTTGTGATTCAGGATCACATATAAATAAATAACATGTTCATGATTTAACTAAATCAATGGAATGAATTAGGTTGTGGGAACAAATTCGTGGGAACTTAATTTGAACTCCTTTGAAACCACTTAGCACACACACACACAATATCTCTTCTTGGTGAGTATAGATTAAAGCGCAACCATGTGATCCTTGACTTCACATTGGCTTCAGATTTGCTCTTCTTGTGTTGAATAAAGACAGACAGACGTCAACTGGCTTTTAAGTCAAATGACTTGAGGGGTTCCAGGCTCAAACTTAATGGCTACAGATCACTGCCTGGAAACCTCTCTGTCTTTCATTCATATGTGAAAAGAGCTCCGCATGTTTCTTGAGAGTGGTTTGCTGGTGGACAGTCAGGGCTGAGTCACCGCTGTCCTTCAAGCTGAAAGAGTGATGATGAGTGAGAGCTGTGTGTGTGTAGATCTGAAGCTGTGTCTCTGTCGCTTGACAGTACTTTTGCTTTACTATCTGAAGATCAGGGACCATTTGAAGTTATACAGAACCCCTCAGTGGACGGAGGTCTGTTCCAAACCCTAGTGTGCTGTCTAATGCCTGCATAGGATGCTGTCTTATAAGGTAGCAACGCAATGTGCCATACAAATATACTGTATTCAGTAAAGTATTAGCATGTTAAGCTAACAATGTAATAGAAATACAAATAGAATACAGATATTGTAAACATTTGAACTTTTGAATTAAAAAAATTAACTGGAGTAAAAAGTGTCATAATTATGCTGCGTTCAAGTCTTCCTGGGACGTTCGTAGTTGTACAAGTTCGTACTTACGAGTTGACATGTCGTAATTACGACGTCAGGTGCGTTCAAGTCAACCTTCTTTTAATAAATTACAAGAAAATACAACAGGGTCTGCATTTTTTTTACTTGGATTTCAGCTGCGTAAAAAGAACATGACCAATTTAAGTTTATAGGACAACTAAACTATCAATTTAAACAAAAATGTACCGTCAACTACAGACATTGCATCCATCGATTCCGCCATTTTTCTCATTGACACGCCCCCAACTCGGAAACTCGGGGCTTAAAGAAAATTTAGAGTTTCCCACTCGTAATAAGTGTTGGTCAAAGTTACTTTTAAAAATAATGCATAACAATACTGTGTTGCTCCATAAAAAAGTAACTACTTTTGTTACTTAGTTACTTTTTTTGGAAAGTAATGCATTACATTACTTTCGCGGTACTTTTTGTCACCTAGGCTGGGCTTACTTATTTTTTGTTGTCATTTTTTAAACAAAAAACTCTATTTCATTGTTAATTTAAAGGTAATGCGTTACTTTAGTAGTTAATTAAAAAAAGTAATCCGATTACAAAACCTGATTGCCTCCGACACTGCCAATATGCAATGTTTAATTGTTATTTAATACATTTTAATTATTTAATGATGTTTTATTAAGTAACAGAGATGTTACTAATTAAAATATGACGTTTGGTTTACAGAATAAGATTTCTCTGAACGATTGGAGCAGATATACAATTGAAATAAGTTGTGTACGAAATGAAGGTGTGCAAAACAGAAACCTGCACGGGAACAAATTCGTGGGAACTTAATTTGAACTCCTTTGAAACCACTTAGCACACACACACACAATATCTCTTCTTGGTGAGTATAGATTAAAGCGCAACCATGTGATCCTTGACTTCACATTGGCTTCAGATTTGCTCTTCTTGTGTTGAATAAAGACAGACAGACGTCAACTGGCTTTTAAGTCAAATGACTTGAGGGGTTCCAGGCTCAAACTTAATGGCTACAGATCACTGCCTGGAAACCTCTCTGTCTTTCATTCATATGTGAAAAGAGCTCCGCATGTTTCTTGAGAGTGGTTTGCTGGTGGACAGTCAGGGCTGAGTCACTGCTGTCCTCCAAGCTGAAAGAGTGATGATGAGTGAGAGCTGTGTGTGTGTAGATCTGAAGCTGTGTCTCTGTCGCTTGACAGTACTTTTGCTTTACTATCTGAAGATCAGGGACCATTTGAAGTTATACAGAACCCCTCAGTGGACGGAGGTCTGTTCCAAACCCTAGTGTGCTGTCTAATGCCTGCATAGGATGCTGTCTTATAAGGTAGCAACGCAATGTGCCATACAAATATACTGTATTCAGTAAAGTATTAGCATGTTAAGCTAACAATGTAATAGAAATACAAATAGAATACAGATATTGTAAACATTTGAACTTTTGAATTAAAAAAATTAACTGGAGTAAAAAGTGTCATAATTATGCTGCGTTCAAGTCTTCCTGGGACGTTCGTAGTTGTACAAGTTCGTACTTACGAGTTGACAAGTCGTAATTACGACATCAGGTGCGTTCAAGTCAACCTTCTTTTAATAAATTACAAGAAAATACAACAGGGTCTGCATTTTTTTTACTTGGATTTCAGCTGCGTAAAAAGAACATGACCAATTTAAGTTTATAGGACAACTAAACTATCAATTTAAACAAAAATGTACCGTCAACTACAGACATTGCATCCATCGATTCCGCCATTTTTCTCATTGACACGCCCCCAACTCGGAAACTCGGGGCTTAAAGAAAATTTAGAGTTTCCCACTCGTAATAAGTGTTGGTCAAAGTTACTTTTAAAAATAATGCATAACAATACTGTGTTGCTCCATAAAAAAGTAACTACTTTTGTTACTTAGTTACTTTTTTTGGAAAGTAATGCATTACATTACTTTCGCGGTACTTTTTGTCACCTAGGCTGGGCTTACTTATTTTTTGTTGTCATTTTTTAAACAAAAAACTCTATTTCATTGTTAATTTAAAGGTAATGCGTTACTTTAGTAGTTAATTAAAAAAAGTAATCCGATTACAAAACCTGATTGCCTCCGACACTGCCAATATGCAATGTTTAATTGTTATTTAATACATTTTAATTATTTAATGATGTTTTATTAAGTAACAGAGATGTTACTAATTAAAATATGACGTTTGGTTTACAGAATAAGATTTCTCTGAACGATTGGAGCAGATATACAATTGAAATAAGTTGTGTACGAAATGAAGGTGTGCAAAACAGAAACCTGCACACAGAAACCTGCCAAATCACTATGTCTTTTTAAATAAAGGAAAGAAGTGGCTTTTAACAGATTATTTGCTATAGTTTGTGAATGCGTGGAACATTTTGCTTTTTTTCAGTTAACTGATCTGAACATGTCTGCTGTAGATTTCACAGTATCTGTCCTGCTGTAAAAACCACAGTTAACCTCACCTAATCCCTTAACGTTAAATCATAGACGATGAGGGAGAGCTTTGAAGATTTTCAGACAAATCCTTTGGTGAACTAGAAAAATGACATTAAATAGAACTGATTTCCTCATCACTAAAATTGTACAGGAACTGGATACCAGTTTCCGATGCTGCACTCTAAAAAATGCTGGGTTATTTCAACCCAACTTTGGGTCAAATTTGGACTAACCCAACTGTTGGGTTAAAAATTGTATGTAAAAATTGAACCCAACAGTTGGGTTAGTCCATATTTGACCCAAAGTTGGGTTGAAACAACCCAGCATTTTTTAGAGTGTGGTTATGAACAATAATTTAATGTTTTCACTTTGTTTTTGTAAAATTAGCCCACACCCACAAATAAGATAACAAAATCTAAATTAGTACAAGCCTGGCTGCACAATGGTTCTTTTAGATCGGGGTCTTCAACCTTTTTCAGATACTTTTGCAGCACAACTACACTCTAAAAAATGCTGGGTTAAATTCAACCCAGTGCTGGGTAAAATGGGGACAAACCCAGCAATTGAGTTGTTTTGACCCAGCGGTTGGGTTACTACCCAGAAGGTTGGGCCGCTGGGTCAAAACAGCCCAATTGCTGGGTTTGTCCCCATTTCACCCAGCACTGGGTTGAATTTAACCCAGCATTTTTTAGAGTGTAATATCTAAGATTCACCTAGCATATTTTTTTAGAAATCTCCTTTTATGTGAAATTTCTAAAGGAAACTTATATGAAGTTTTACTTGAATCAAAAGATCATTTTATCTTTAATATCATGCACTATTAAAATCAACAATTTATTTATTGGTTGATTCAGTGTATTCATTATTCATTTAGTTGGCAAGGGAGGAAGGTTTACTTAAAAACTCAACTTTTCTTACGTAACTGCCACTCAAATTTATTTTCATTTTTCCCTATAGTAAAGAAGTTGGGATCTTTCTGTCTCTGTCAGAACACCCTAACAACTTCCTAGAAACCACTCAGTAAACCTCAGTAACCACATAGCAAGGCCTACATTGCTTCAAACTTCAAATGTCTCTTTTATGAATTCAAACAGCATAAGGCCTTTAAACATGTTAAGCCGATTTTCAAAGTTTGTCTTTGTAAAAATGTTGATAATATCACAAAGAAAGTAAGTATGTTACAGAATTATGATGTATTTGCATGTGTACTTCATATTATAAACATTTTATGGATAGAAATTGAAAGTAAATTTCCATTCGACATTTGTATATATAGAAAAGTAACAGTGAGTGTCTGAGAATAAATGTCTGCTGTTGCATCCATCCTGTCTCGCTCTTTAGCTCTCTCTTAGACAGTGTGTGAGAGAGAGAGAGAGAGAGATTATGTCAAAAAGAGACTGAATTAAACAGCTCTCCTGTCTGATGGATTACTTTCAATATGAATGAAAGCAGCAGTGCACCTGTAAGATAAGATAACCCGTATGGAGCAGTGACAGACACAGCGGGTGGAGTTCTTTCCGGGCCTTTATCTCATCTGCCAGAACACCATCACTCATGGATGTGCAGCATTCACAACTGAATTGAGAAGGCCTTTGAAATTCCAATTCAGCTCCTGAATTTTATTGAGGCAACAAACTGGGTTCAGAATTGTAATCCAAATTTGAATTTAACCCGTTATTACACACAAAAGGTTCTTTATTGTCATTGATGATTCCATGAAGAACCTTTAACTCCATAGAACCTTTGGTTACACTTTATTTTAAGGTGTCCTTGTTACAATTATACATTTAAGTACTGAGTAATATTAATTAACTAATATGTTTAGGGTTTGGCTTAGGGTTACTTGCGTGTAATTATGCATAATGTATTGTTATTTTTATAGTAAGTACGTGTAACAAGGACAC
>NW_015506862.1:178009-214873 GCF_001515645.1 Sinocyclocheilus grahami | reverse complement strand
TTGGCGAAACACGCACGCCAACTGTCATTGGCTTGTTTAGTTAACACTCGAAGGTGATTGGGCTCTCGGGGCGAGATCCCAATTCGTCAGTCACTGACGTAACGTCTCCGTTCCCTCCTTCAGGGAACGAGGGTTACACAAGTAACCTAGACGTTAACCTCACCTAATCCCTTAACGTTAAATCATAGACGATGAGGGAGAGCTTTGAAGATTTTCAGACAAATCCTTTGGTGAACTAGAAAAATGACATTAAATAGAACTGATTTCCTCATCACTAAAATTGTACAGGAACTGGATACCAGTTTCCGATGCTGCACTCTAAAAAATGCTGGGTTATTTCAACCCAACTTTGGGTCAAATTTGGACTAACCCAACTGTTGGGTTAAAAATTGTATGTAAAAATTGAACCCAACAGTTGGGTTAGTCCATATTTGACCCAAAGTTGGGTTGAAACAACCCAGCATTTTTTAGAGTGTGGTTATGAACAATAATTTAATGTTTTCACTTTGTTTTTGTAAAATTAGCCCACACCCACAAATAAGATAACAAAATCTAAATTAGTACAAGCCTGGCTGCACAATGGTTCTTTTAGATCGGGGTCTTCAACCTTTTTCAGATACTTTTGCAGCACAACTACACTCTAAAAAATGCTGGGTTAAATTCAACCCAGTGCTGGGTAAAATGGGGACAAACCCAGCAATTGAGTTGTTTTGACCCAGCGGTTGGGTTACTACCCAGAAGGTTGGGCCGCTGGGTCAAAACAGCCCAATTGCTGGGTTTGTCCCCATTTCACCCAGCACTGGGTTGAATTTAACCCAGCATTTTTTAGAGTGTAATATCTAAGATTCACCTAGCATATTTTTTTAGAAATCTCCTTTTATGTGAAATTTCTAAAGGAAACTTATATGAAGTTTTACTTGAATCAAAAGATCATTTTATCTTTAATATCATGCACTATTAAAATCAACAATTTATTTATTGGTTGATTCAGTGTATTCATTATTCATTTAGTTGGCAAGGGAGGAAGGTTTACTTAAAAACTCAACTTTTCTTACGTAACTGCCACTCAAATTTATTTTCATTTTTCCCTATAGTAAAGAAGTTGGGATCTTTCTGTCTCTGTCAGAACACCCTAACAACTTCCTAGAAACCACTCAGTAAACCTCAGTAACCACATAGCAAGGCCTACATTGCTTCAAACTTCAAATGTCTCTTTTATGAATTCAAACAGCATAAGGCCTTTAAACATGTTAAGCCGATTTTCAAAGTTTGTCTTTGTAAAAATGTTGATAATATCACAAAGAAAGTAAGTATGTTACAGAATTATGATGTATTTGCATGTGTACTTCATATTATAAACATTTTATGGATAGAAATTGAAAGTAAATTTCCATTCGACATTTGTATATATAGAAAAGTAACAGTGAGTGTCTGAGAATAAATGTCTGCTGTTGCATCCATCCTGTCTCGCTCTTTAGCTCTCTCTTAGACAGTGTGTGAGAGAGAGAGAGAGAGAGATTATGTCAAAAAGAGACTGAATTAAACAGCTCTCCTGTCTGATGGATTACTTTCAATATGAATGAAAGCAGCAGTGCACCTGTAAGATAAGATAACCCGTATGGAGCAGTGACAGACACAGCGGGTGGAGTTCTTTCCGGGCCTTTATCTCATCTGCCAGAACACCATCACTCATGGATGTGCAGCATTCACAACTGAATTGAGAAGGCCTTTGAAATTCCAATTCAGCTCCTGAATTTTATTGAGGCAACAAACTGGGTTCAGAATTGTAATCCAAATTTGAATTTAACCCGTTATTACACACAAAAGGTTCTTTATTGTCATTGATGATTCCATGAAGAACCTTTAACTCCATAGAACCTTTGGTTACACTTTATTTTAAGGTGTCCTTGTTACAATTATACATTTAAGTACTGAGTAATATTAATTAACTAATATGTTTAGGGTTTGGCTTAGGGTTACTTGCGTGTAATTATGCATAATGTATTGTTATTTTTATAGTAAGTACGTGTAACAAGGACACCGTAAAATAACGTGTTACCGAAACTTTCCATTGCACAAAATGTACTTTATAGTGGAAAAAAGGTTTCTTGGAAAAAAGGATGTTCTTCTATGAAATGCCTGCAAATGTAAATCGACGAAACGTTATTTTTGTGTAAAAAAAAAAAATTATAGTAATAATAAAGCTAAAGTCACTAAAGCCTGTTTCCACTTCACAATAAGAAATAAAGCCATAAATGTGACATATAAGAATTGTTTGACTGTGATATATAGTAGCATTTATAAGATATTAAGCTGAAATGAGAAAGGCACATTGTGAAATATAAATTTGGAGAATTAGAAATTGTATCATATTTGTGACCCTAGACCACAAAACCAGTCATAAGGGTCAATTTATCGAATTTATTTTGCATCATCTGTAAGCTGAATAAATAAGCTTTCCATTGATGTATGGTTTGTTAGAATAGGACAATATTTGGCCGAGATATAACCATTTGAAAATCTGGAATCTGAGGGTGCAAAAAAGAAATCTAAATATTGAGAAAATCACCTTTAAAGTTGTCCAAATGAAGTTCTTAGCAATGCATATTACTAATCAAAAATTAAGTTTTTATATTTTTACAGTAGGAAATTTACAAAATATCTTCATGGAACATGATCTTTACTTAATATCCTAATGATTTTTGGCATAAAAGAAAAATCTGTCATTTTGACCCATACAATATTTTTTTGGCTATTGCTACAAATATATCTAAGCGACTTAAGACTGGTTTTGTGCTCCAGGGTCACATTTGTGTCAAGCTGCAAATATCCCTTTTTTTTTAATATGGGCTTTGAATTCCATACAGTGTAAATTTGTACAAATTTGACAGACAGGAAACCATTATCTGGCTACTGTTCTTTGTAATGACAATTTATGTTTATGCAACCTTATTTACAGTTCCTGAGATTATTCAAAGCTAGCATTTCCCCCTAAATAGGCATGTGCAACCTTTGGAAATTGTTAAGCACACTGTTCTTGGTATAAACAAACTACACATCATTGCTTGAGCAAATATTAAATTTTCATACGCAGCATTTCTTACATTTGCTGCTTGACTGCAGAGCTGAGGATAATTTACAGCATCCGTATCTTTAAACCTCAGGGCTATTACAGTCAGACAGTCTACTTCTAGCCCCCACAGCAGGAGTTATACACCATTACACACATTAGCGGCTATGATAAACACACTCCATCCTAACACAGCGCAGTGTGCTTCAGTGTGGTCCACTCAGCGCAGGTGTTCAGCACGGAGGCCTTTATGCTGCAGGATCAGCGTGCAGGGGACACCTGTAAGCCCCCTGAAGGACCTCTCCATTTCTCAAGGCTGATTTAACTGTGCTAATTGGCTTTTGTCTGCGATACATCGCAGGGCAAAGAGTTTATTCCACCAAGAACTCAAACGCAGACCTTTGCTCTTTTTTTGAACATGATAAAGTAACTGATTGCTGTGTGAATCATACAATGACTTTCAGCGGTGTTGACTATTTTAAAAAGGATATCAGCTTTTTAAAAATGATTTTAAACATTGAGGTTTGTCTTGTGTTCTGCCAATTTTAATTAGCACTTAAACTGCCTGCCTTAAACTTACGCTTAAACTGTCTGACCTCAAAAAGGAGAAACACATTTTAGACTTAAAAGTATTTAACTTAGTGCTGCCAAAAGATTAATCGCGATTAATCGCGATAAATCGCATCCAAAATAAAGTTTTTGTTTACATATGTGTGTGTACTGTGTATATTTATTATGTATTTATAAATACACACACATAGAGTGTATATTTTGAAAATATTTACATGTATTTACATGTATACACTCTAAAAAATGTTGGGTTAAATACAACCCAGTGCTGGGTAAAATATGGACAAACCCAGCGATTGGGTTGTTTTGACCCATCGGTTGGGTTACTGCCCAGAAGGTTGGGTTAAACATTTAACACAACTTTTGGTTGAAAACAACCCAATCGCTGGGTTTGTCCATATTTTACCCAGCGCTGGGTTGTATTTAACCCAGCATTTTTTAGAGTGTATATTTATATTCATATAAATATACTTAATATATAAACATAAAATTTTTCTTAAATATATACGTGCATGTGTGTGTATTTATATATAAATAATAAATATACACAGTACACAAACATATATTATGTAAACAAAAACTTTTATTTTGATAGATGCGATTAATCGCAATTAATCTTTTGACAGCACTAATTTAAATTAATACATTCTCATGCATAAATAATAGTAATCTAACTCTAATCTAAAATAAAATGCTAAGAAAATTCATCAAATCAAGATAGAAAAGTTGAATTAGGCTGACGATAACACCAAGAAGGATGACATTTTGTAATATTCGGTGACGCCAGGATAAAAACGATAAAGTAAAAACAATATGCAACTTATAATGAACTTTTGAGTTCCCAAAGTGCCTTTCAAGGGTGCAAAATCTGTGTTTGGAAATTGCCCTGTCTTTATGAATTTGTCAATAAATCACTGACTCGCCCAATTTGTTCAAAAATGCTGAATCATTCAGCAATGAAACATCACAGTAACAGTTCTGCTGTGAGTCAGTTTGAAACTATTTTTCCTTGGCAGAATAGAGCGAAAATAGTCAATATTGACAATATCATGCCTAAATTTATTCGTTTGTTAATTATACACACTGGATAAAATATAGGGTCTACAGTAAGTGGACAAATAAGCATCCGGCTGATGGCTGCACTTGTAGGCAGACATGATACTTCAAAACAGTAGGGCTGTCACAAAGACCGGTGTGATATCTCACAACACATAATCTATCACGTTGTAGTGATGTTCCAGAGAAAAATGGCTTACAGCACCTTCAAGAATGGAGTATAATTCACAACTTGAAAGCTGCAGGTACCGCCGGGCGTCTGAAGATGTCCCTGCTCAGCCTTTCAAAGCAAGATTAGCCTGTGAGGCCAGATCAGTCCTTTCTATTTATAGAGCACAGCCAGCTCTGATGACTCACCGCCTCATTTAGCCAATCAATATAAAACTCACAAAAAAATAAATAAATAAAATAAAAATCAGTCAGTGTAAAAAAAACTGTCTATACCCCTAAACAATATTTTTTCTTAAATATTCTATTTGACAAGTTAGGTGTGGTGAAAATGTTGTTGGATATTTCTCAGTTGTAATAATTAAGAAATACTCAACAGCTGCTTATAAATTAGTAAAGCATTGTAAATGCAGACATTCCTTTTATGCAGCTTGACATAATAAAGTCAATGCACCAAATAAACAAAAAACTAAAGGACATAAAATAAACACCACTATATAGAACACAACATGTTTTTAACTCTAAACTGTTCGAGGGGGGTTGTATCACTGCAGTCTCTCTTTGCTCTCAGCACAAAAACCCCTGCGGCTAAAAAGAGCTGCGGTCAGAGCATTTACCTGGCAGTAATGCTTTAAACACTCCAGGCACTGCAGGAAAATGCTGCAATAAAAATAAATATTCATTTGAACTGATTCAGTTCAGCGAGTTTGAATTTTAGCACACAAGATATAAGTTAATTTAAATGCATAGTAGCAATGGCATATAATTGCATGCAATTTCGCTCATATAAGGATAGGGTGCAATGGGGCTAAAGACCCACCTTAAAGGGTAGGTTTTCCAAAAATGAAAATTAGCTTGTGTTTTACTTACCCTCGAAGCAGGTGTATATGACTTTCTTCTTTCAAACGAATCCAGTCAGAGTTATATTAAAAATGGTCTTTGATCTTTCAAGCTGTTTAATGGCACTCAATGGGTGTTGCAGTTGAACAGTCCACAAGTTGTCAAATAAAGCTCGTGCATTCCCAATTTGTTCAAAAATGCTGAATCATTCAGCAATGAAACATCACAGTAACAGTTCTGCTGTGAGTCAGTTTGAAACTATTTTTCCTTGGCAGAATAGAGCGAAAATAGTCAATATTGACAATATCATGCCTAAATTTATTCGTTTGTTAATTATACACACTGGATAAAATATAGGGTCTACAGTAAGTGGACAAATAAGCATCCGGCTGATGGCTGCACTTGTAGGCAGACATGATACTTCAAAACAGTAGGGCTGTCACAAAGACCGGTGTGATATCTCACAACACATAATCTATCACGTTGTAGTGATGTTCCAGAGAAAAATGGCTTACAGCACCTTCAAGAATGGAGTATAATTCACAACTTGAAAGCTGCAGGTACCGCCGGGCGTCTGAAGATGTCCCTGCTCAGCCTTTCAAAGCAAGATTAGCCTGTGAGGCCAGATCAGTCCTTTCTATTTATAGAGCACAGCCAGCTCTGATGACTCACCGCCTCATTTAGCCAATCAATATAAAACTCACAAAAAAATAAATAAATAAAATAAAAATCAGTCAGTGTAAAAAAAACTGTCTATACCCCTAAACAATATTTTTTCTTAAATATTCTATTTGACAAGTTAGGTGTGGTGAAAATGTTGTTGGATATTTCTCAGTTGTAATAATTAAGAAATACTCAACAGCTGCTTATAAATTAGTAAAGCATTGTAAATGCAGACATTCCTTTTATGCAGCTTGACATAATAAAGTCAATGCACCAAAAAAACTAAAAACTAAAGGACATAAAATAAACACCACTATATAGAACACAACATGTTTTTAACTCTAAACTGTTCGAGGGGGGTTGTATCACTGCAGTCTCTCTTTGCTCTCAGCACAAAAACCCCTGCGGCTAAAAAGAGCTGCGGTCAGAGCATTTACCTGGCAGTAATGCTTTAAACACTCCAGGCACTGCAGGAAAATGCTGCAATAAAAATATTTGAACTTTTGAACTGATTCAGTTCAGCGAGTTTGAATTTTAGCACACAAGATATAAGTTAATTTAAATGCATAGTAATATAATTGCACAATTGCATGCAATTTCGCTCATATAAGGATAGGGTGCAATGGGGCTAAAGACCCACCTTAAAGGGTAGGTTTTCCAAAAATGAAAATTAGCTTGTGTTTTACTTACCCTCGAAGCAGGTGTATATGACTTTCTTCTTTCAAACGAATCCAGTCAGAGTTATATAATAAAACGTGCCGCAGACGGCTCCGGGGGATGAATAAAGGCCCCTTGTAGTGAATCCATTTTTGTAAGAAAAATATCCATATTTCAAATGTAATAAACACTTTTCTCTCACTTCCGCTGACTGTCATCCACTGAAGCAGTTCTGGCGGATGACGTAAGACGTCGGCGTTGCGTGATTAGTGACGAATGCGAAGAGAGAACAAAACAAAACGCCGGTCGCGAATTAGAAGTACAAACCGAAGATTTGCAAAGAAAAATGTCGGAGGATTTCGATATAAACCAAGAGGAGACTGGTTTTCCTTTGCTAAAGTAAGGAAACTTTGCTTCCTTTGCTCCTATAAACAAACTCGTGAGACTAGCATACCTCAGAGGCGCGCGCTGCGCATACGTCATACGCCTTCCGCCTGGATGGATCCGAGTATGATAGATAACCGAAGTGAGAGAAAAGTGTTTATTACGTTTGAAATATGGATGGTTTTCTTACAAAAACTCATGGATTCGCTACAAGGGACCTTTATTCATCCCCCGGAGCCGTCTGTGGCACGTTTTATTATGAATGTGCGAGCTTTATTTGACGACTTGTCGACTGTTCAACTGCAACACCCGCTGAGTGCCATTAAACAGCTTGAAAGATCAAAGACAATTTTTTTATATAACTCCAACTGAATTCGTCTGAAAGAAGAAAGTCACATACACCTAGGATTCTTCGAGGGTGAGTAAAACACAAGCTAATTTTCATTGTTGGGTGAACTAACCCTTTAAGAAAAAATGTGCCATTCACTGCGCCTAAAATGTATGATTGCAGAGAAAATATATACGTTGTATTGAACATTAATGGAGCAACAGATTTTGTGTGAAAATGAATCAATCAAGTTGTTTATTTTGTTTAAAAATCTTGTAAATGTATGAGGTGGCAAGAGGGGTCTTTTACCCCACACACGGGATAAAAGGCTCACCAGCATGGGATAAAAAGCACACAGTATTGATACAAATACTTCAGCTAAAATAATGTTTTTTTTTTTTTAAATATTGTCTAAGTTAATACTTGTTCAAAACAATCACTTTAGCAAAGTTTGTACTATTTTCTGCTTATTTTGAAAAATAAAAGAATTTTTTTTTTCAATAAATATACTGTCATTAAAATATGTTCATATAAAAAATATACTTTCAAATACAGAAACAAAATCGTTTTAATAAGTAAAGATTCTGAAAGTATTGAAGGAGGTCCAATAATAATTGAATATATATTTACGGTAGTAACAACAAATTATATTTTATAATATGATATGATAAATATCATGTTTTTAAATATGATGGGTTCATTCTAAACATGGTGATTATGTCTAATATGGACACCCAACATAATATATGATATTTACCACTTGAATCTAACCATGTCATGTCAACAAATGGAAAAGTCAGCCATCTATTAATTATCATGTTAATTACTGTGCGCCTTTAGCCCCAACAGCAGGGGCACTTTTAACCCCAAATACCATACTTTTACATATACTTTTGTTATTTAAAAACTGTTGCTTTAATTATCTTAAACAAAACTGAAAATCATAAAGAATACATTTGTCTCAAAATATATGCATTAATTTTAGCGATTCTCATTTGCTACTTAAATCTACAACATTTTTAAAAAACATAAAATATTAGATCAAATAAGCACAGAATCAACTTTGCACTGCTGCGCGCGATCGCGTCAAAGATCAGACAAATATACACGTGCATCTTGAAAAGCGGATGTTTTGGAAAGTGCTACGCCACGTTTTTGTGCCATCTAGTGGTTTAGATGAAAATAATATCAAAGGCGCCTTTTACCACGGGGCGCCTTTAGCCCCGTTGTACCCTACACCCTGTTGCACAGGCCCCCTCAGATTTTTGAGCCAAGTGGATTTGAAATTCAGCTTCCAAAAGACAAAAATAGCCGAATAATATTTTTTCATAAGTGATACAATAACACGGGTGTGATGTGCGGGACATCACTAGCTTCTAAATTCAAATCTGCTTTCACTGGCTGGCGCTGAGCCAGAGACAGGTGCGTTTTACAGCGCTGTGCATTATAACCAATCACACACGAGTCTGTTGAGTTTATGAATGCAATGGCCAATCAGAGGCGTTCAGATGAGTCATCAACGAAATGCAGTGTTTTGTTCACTGTGCGCGTCGCTGACTGAATTCTGCTCTCTGGCGAATTAATTCTCTCATCAGAAACAACGAAGTGCAGATGTGCAAACGATGTAAGTAAGATATGCATTTCACAGTGTAAACAGTTTCAGTGATTATGATAGGAGTTTTTGAGAGTGTTTGAACTCTGGCTAAACTGAAGCCAATGATAATGTTCTTTACTCTCTTACAATGAAAGTGTTATAATTAGTAACTTACAATGTTTTTTTTTTATTAAATTCACAGTAAATACAAAGTCATTTGTATTAAAAATATTAATACCTTGTGCCCCCTCAAAAATAATAAGTGCATGACACCCCTGGTACCCTACATTGAGGTTGCTCAACCAACACTTTGACCAGACAGCACTGTAAATCTATGGTTAAACAATTTCATAAAAATAAAGCTTCTTACAAACTGTTAATTGCAAAGAAACCTTTTCATATCAAGAACCATTTTACACTGTATAAGATTCTTAAGTTTAGGTTCTTCATAAATGAAAAGTTCTTGATGCATTTAAAAAGTGTAATTTAGCATCAATGCAACTTTCATCTCTCTCTCTCTCTCTCTCTCTCTCTTAGTTAGGTAAACTAGGCAAAATATGTAATTCACCAAACACAGCTAGAAAAATAATCACTTTCTGTGTTTCTATGTTTAGCATGTGTAGGATGATGATGCATCAGCCAATGTGTTATTATAGTAAATAAATAGAAACATTTGCTAATTTAGTTGTTATAGAATAAAATATTAAATTACTCACAGAGGCCATCTTACTAATGGGGATTTACTAGCAGAACTTATGAATGACTTCTGATATAATTCTAATATCTATATTAAATTCGCATTAATGTAAAATACTAAATCATTTTACACCAAGGACCTAATTTATACGGTGGCCGAGAAGTGCAAAACAAATCACAATTCTGAAAACAAAATAACAAATTACAAATGCAAATGCAAGTCTAAAAAACAAAATAACAATTCAGAAAACACAACAACAATTCAGAAAACATTATAACAAGTCAGAAAACACAATGACAAATTCGAAAACAAAATAACAAGTCAGAAAACACAACGACAAATCAGACAAATCGGAAGAGGTAGGTATAGTTTGAGACAGCGCCATTGGTTTGGGATTACTCACCGCTGACTGGATGAGACATCTGTCAATCAACTTATACAGAGAAGAACCAGCCGAAGAACAGCAGAGTCCTGGTAGAAAGTTCGGAGATGGTATTAAAGTAACTCAGTTTAAACGTATTGTATGAATTGCCCTTACTATGGAATAAAAAATACGGGTTGTCTATTTACATTTAGTTAAAAGTGGCTTTTTGACGCGATGGACTCGGGTTCGATCCCGCCTTTTGCCGAACTTTTATTTATTTATTTTTTAATTTTTTAAAGAATTTATTTGTTGACAATGTACAAGAAAATTTTCAGGCCGATGGTCTTCCCTGAAGGTCTTACTTCTTGCCAGAAGCACCAACAGAAGTTTTCCTGGTGCCTCTAACTTTCTTCATTCTGTTCTTGCGTTCCTTGCGCTGTTTTCTAGATGTCTTTTTCTTCTCATAAAGGCCATGCCTTTGTAGCCTGTATTTGGGCTCATTCTTCTTGGCATAGTCCAACGAGTCGTAGATCATGCCAAACCCTGTTGTGTTGCCACCGCCAAACTGAGCCGAAGCCGAAGACGAACACCACACCTGTGGTGGTTTTGTACATTTTTGCAAGCTTCTCCCTGATCTCTGTCTTGGGGACTGTTGCTTTGCCTGGATGCAGGATATCGACAACCATTTGCCATTTGAAGCAGCCGGTTTGTCATGAACTTTCTGGTCCTGACTGTGACGGTCTCGTTCATCTTGGCGTCTGCTCGCTGAGAGACGAGGAAAAAGGTTGCCGAACTTTTTTTCCCTCCCTTTTCAAATCTCGTATTAGCAATGGATTCTATTTACACTAAGTGAAAATAGCAGTATTTTTAGCAATATGCTATTTACACTAAGTGCAAATACCTATTTACACTATGTTAAAATAGCAGGATTTCTACTATGAAGTATACTACTTGTTGCAAATAGTGGCAATTGTCTGCACTTCAGTATTGTAGTACATTATAAAACAGTATGCAATAATAAGGTATTGATGGAAAATATAATTTTAATTTTAATTATTAAATGGATGCCACCTTATTGGTACAATAAAGCCCTCCCTACACCTACCCTAACCCTACCCGATACTTTATTTTCAACTTTTTTATTATGTCCTTAATTTTTATTGAAAATAAATGCGTTTACGATGTGATACGAGATTTGAAAAGGGAGAAAAAAAAGTTTGGCAAAAGGTAAGATCGAACCCGGGTCGATCGCGTCAAAAAGCCAACGACACACGCTTATCCATCTGTGCCACTGGAGCTGATGTTTTACAGCCGCTTTTAACTAAATGTAAATATACACTCCGTATTTTTTATTCCATAGTAAGGGCAATTCATACAATACATTTAAACTGAGCTACTTTAATACCATCTCCGAACTTTCTACCAGGACTCTGCTGTTCTTCGGCTGGTTCTTCCCTGTATACGTTGATTGACAGATGTCTTGTCCAGTCAGCGGTGAGTAATCCTAAACCAATGGCGCTGTCTCAAACTATACCTACCTCTTCCGGTTTGTCGGATTTGTCGTTGTGTTTTCTGACTTGTTCATTTGTTTTCGGATTTGTCATTGTGTTTTCTGACTTGTTATAATGTTTTCTGAGTTGTTGATGTGCTTTCGGAATTGTTATTTTGTTTTTTAGACTTGCATTTGCGTTTGCAATTTATTTTGTTTTCAGAATTGTGATTTGTTTTGCACTTCACTCTCACCGTAAATTTTGTCTTTTTACTTCAAAATACAAACTGTAATTTTTACTCCACAAATCTAAAAGCACTGATGTGTCCACAGATTCCTCATAAAAAAACAGACCTAAAAAAGTGTCATATAGTGTCATAGATCACTGTTTTTCAGAGACACAAAATTAGATCAGTTAAGCTCAAAGCTGTTTTGACTGACTAAAGCTTGCAAATGTTGCTATTCAGAGGAAATGGCAAAATTAAAAATAGCATAGCCATTTATCAAAATGTTGAGATTAGATTTTGTGCCATCTATGGTCAAGAGAAAAATCTTGTTGGTCATCTTTCCCAAGCACCTTACCCTGTGCAAAAAACAGTATGTCAAATGAGGATGTTCAAATGCAGTATTTATGAAAGACAAACAATATCTGGGTTACCAACCGCATCCACTAAGATTTTGAAACGCAAAACCACAGTACACCTTGCTTTCCAATAAATCCACAGAAGCTTAGGTCGTCCCTCAGATTTGAAAAGTTGAATTAAGTTAATCCAGCCCGCAGCCCTACAGATATCTGTCAGCGAGGCTCCACGAGCCAGCGCCTAGGAGGATGCAACACCTCTAATTGAGTGAGCTTGCAAATTGAGTGGGCAGGGCACACCCTGTGCCTGATAAGCCAGGGTGATGGCATCCACTATCCAGTGGGCCATCCTCTGCTTTGAGACGGCATTCCCCTCCTGCCGGCCTCCGTGACAGACAAAGAGCTGGTCTGAGGTCCTGAAGCTTTGCGTCCGGTCTACATAGCACCTTAAGGCTCGGACGGGACAGAGCAAAACTAGGGCTGGGTCTGCCTCCTCCGAGGGCAGCGCTTGGAGGTTCACCACCTGATCCCTGAAGGGAGTAGCGGGAACCTTGGGCACGTAGCCGGGCCGGGGCCTCAGGGTTACCTGGGAATCAGCCGGGCCAAACTGTAGGCCCGAATCGTTGACCGAAAATGCATGCAGGTCCCCTACCCTCTTGATAGAGGCCAATGCTAGCAGGAGCAAAGTCTCCATTGAAGGAACTTCGGCTCAACCACCTGCAAAAAGGCTCCAACGGGCCCTACTGTAGTGCCGTGAGCACCAGAGTCATGTCCCACAAGGGAATAGAGGGTGGCCGTGGAGGATTTAACCTTCTCGCTCCCTTAAGGAACCTGACGACCAGGTCATGCTTCCCCAACGACCTCCTTCTACGGGGTCGTGGTTAGCAGCGATTGCAGTGACTTAAATTTTAAGGGTGAAGGGAGACAGCCTTCACTCCAATGCTTGCTGCAAAAAAGGACAGCACAACTCCGATCGGGCATCTTCGGGGGTCTTCTCCGCCCACCGCTAGAAGGACGCCCCCGGCTGCCACCAGAGTGAACCCCAGATCTAGGCAGTGGCACGGGCACTCCGCCCCTTTGCAGGTAACGGAGTCTGGTCCGCAACTCCGAGATGGTCATACCCCCGCCATGGGAGCATGAGCCATCCACGAAAGCCACCTCAGCGTGCTTCATGCCCAGGCACGAGAGGCAGCGATCGTGACCATCACCCAGCGCCAGGTAACGACCGCATCCAGAACGCCCGGGTGATACGTTGTCTATAGCAAGACCCACATCGTCTTTATAAAGACGTAACGTCAAGTTTGCCAAGCAACGTCGTCTTTAGAAAGACGCACCCGAATTTGCTCTTTTAGGGGAAAAAGCTCTTTTAGCGTGCTGGGCGCACAGGGGAGATGATCATTTGCAACACAATCAGGGGGTAGTGCGGCCTGATGTGTGCAACCCACTCGACACGGGAAACCACCACCGCTGAAGCGCCGTCCTCCAACACGAAGAGCTCTCCAAGAGCGTGCTGAACTCGTTCAGTCTTCTCTCCGTAGAGTAGTCAGGAGCGGAACGATGTGATCGCTCGGCTCCGAAGCGAAAAGCTGAATATGCGCTGCACCTGCTGCCTACTTATACTCACGCTGTGATCAGCAGCAGCTGGATGCAATAATCGCATGCCAATGTGCATTGGCTCGTTTAGTTTACACTCGAAGTAGATTGGTCCCTCTAAGCGAGATCCCAATTCGTCGGTCCTCCGACGTGACGTCGAGAGTGACCGACTGAAAGGGAACATATGTGATCCTGTAGCACAGGTATATTTGTAGCAATAGCCAAAAATACATTGTATGGGTCAAAATTATTGATTTTTCTTTTATGCCAAAAATCATTAGGATGTTAAATAAACTTCATGTTCCATGAAGATATTTTGTACATTTCCTACCGTAAATATATACAAATTTTATTTTTGATTAGTAATATGCATTCCTAAGGACTTAATTTGAACAACTTTAAAGGCGATTTTGTAAAAAAAAAATGTTTGCACCCTCAGATTCCAGATTTTCAAATAGTTGTATCTCAGCTAAATGTTGTCCTATCCTATCAAACCATACATCAACGGAAAGCTTATCTATTCAGCTTTCAGATGATCTATACATCTTAACTTCGATAAAACTAACCCTTATGACTGGTTTTGTGGTCCAGGCTCACATATTCTGAAAATACATACACTATTGTTTCAACCCAACTTTGGGTCAAATATGGACTAACCCAGCTGTTGGGTTAAATTTTTACATTAAATGTTTAACCCAAAAGTTGGGTTAGTCCATATTTGACCCAAAGTTGGGTTGAAACAAACCAACATTTTTTAGAGTGTACGTAAAAGTTTTTAAACACTCCTCCCGTTTTCCACTGGCCAGAAAAACATAGTTCTTCTGCCCCAAAATCACTCAGTGCTGAGCCAACAATCAGAGCATTGTTTGCATAGCACCATAGAGCCCCAGCATTTTTTTTTTCAGGGGAATTAACATATGAATGGCTTACTAATGATGATCATATCTTACTAAATTACTATATATATATATATATATATATATATGACCCTCATCATATTTAGCTGAGATAGAACAAATAATTTTAACATAAAAAATTTGCACCCTTCAGCTTTAAGGAGCAGTGTTTGGGGAGGGTTCTTCACTACAGCATGAGTGTGAAGGTGGTTCTGAGGAGGACAGCTCCAGTCATCTCTGCCGAGCCACAACCGAACAGCGAGCAAACGTCCCAGAACCTGCATGTTTGGCTCTGGCATAGCCTTCCCCCCCCCCCCCCAAAGAGGGCAAATTAGGGTATGGGGGGGGGGGGGGAGAGTAAAGTAAATCCCCACTCTTTTACAGTGCTGATCTGGATTTAAACGCTGGACAGATAAATTGTCATTTGAGGAGAGTAGCAGGCGAGCCGTTACAATGGATACGAACATGCGCAAATTTACGGTGAGAAGATGGTTTTCCGTGTACCTGCGCAGAAAGTCGCGATCCAAAAGCTCGAGTTTATGCAAACTAGAGGTGGGTATCACTTCATTTGCTTCGTTTACCAACCTGTGTGTCTTATTTCTTGAATGAAAGGTGTTGAGCGCCTGTAAACAATGTCGAAATCTGACGGTTGCGGTGTAAAGTTGTGATGAAGTGCGAAATGTGAAAACGCAACGTCAAATATTTCAGTGTTGCCGAGATTTATTAACAAAGCTCTTATTTTGTTATTTACATCAAACATGCATTGTATTTTAGATTAGATTTCTCATAGGTTTCGGTTTGAAATAGCCTGAACTGAACTAGTCAAAGAAAAGCATAGGCTAGCCTCTAGGAATATGTAGCCTATAGAGAAGTCCCCATAATTTGGAACCCATCCTGAAGGATCCTAATGGGAGCAAAGAAACCACTAAAAATCGAATAAGATCCCACTGCTGTTCTTACAGTATTTATTGTTTCCTTTTGTATGTTGTGTATCTTTACACGTTGCATATATTGTATGGGGTTAACTGCAGCAGGACAATTTCACAAAGCTGTAAGAGTTTTAAAAGAGTTTCTTAAAAATTTTTGTGTTGTCATATACAGGAGCATTTCATCACTGGTTTATAAAGCTTTTGGGACCCTAATAGTTTGATCGGGACTTGACACTGACACTGCAAAAACAGTAAAAATTCTGTTTTTTATTTTAGTGCACAATATTTGACATGTTTTATAGGTAAAAACAACAGAAATGTATTGCACATAAACCATCACATTCGTTTATGTTGTATATTTGAAAAATCAGGTAGATTTAGAGTTATATATGTTGCATTTACTCACATGGTGTTTTGTCTCTGTGTAGGCAAAACTCTACACTCTAATTATTATCTACACTCTACTCTTATTCATTTTAATATTATTATTGCCCACTATTTCTGGAGAGTTTTTTGTGTGGTTTTTCTTTGTATACTACCTGTTATTATCAGCACATTTTACAGTAGAGAAGAAAAGAAGACTTTAATAGTCTACTGACATTATACTGTACTGTATAATAAATGTGCATTTACAGTTAGAATCTTTACAATATACTCATCAACATGATTTTACATTATGCCTTTAACAATGTCACTGTTCTGCCAGTTCTTCCAGCCACAACATCCAGTATTATCTCCAGAATTTTTTTTTTAATAGTATAATGCCTACTTTTTTAAGTATAATTAGGCTCAAGATTGAACTACTTTAATACATTTTATTCAATTATTATTATACAATTTTAGACCAATTCTCATCAGATGCAGTACACACCAATCTAGACACACCAAGTAGAAGCAGTAAACAACAGCATGTCCTGGTTAGATTTCTAACAGCTGTGGACCCTTCGTCATTCAGTCCTGTGTTGTTTTTGCTGAACCCTCAAATGTCTGCTGGCAACAATGATCAAACTTGACATACCTGTCTCTCAGTATTAATAGTTAAGGCCTCAGAAGAGTTGCATTCCATGAAGCATCTGTGCCCTTGCCCTGATGTCCACTGGATGATGAAATGGACCCAACTTTTATGTCTGTTGTTTCTGATACATTTACATTAAACTGATGTGTGTGTGTCTGGAATGATGATAGAACACATTTAGGCTAGCATGTTGTGTTCAGTTTAGCATCTCATGGAAAATTGTGTGTGTGTGTGTGTGTGTGTATGCTAGCGTGTAATTTAAGCACTTGCTAGTTTTTGTTTCTTTATGGATTAGATTTACTTTGTCTTTTTGCAATATTTAATGAGAAAAGCTCTTTTTTTCAGTGTTAAGCAGCTAAATGTTGCTACTGTTGTCAGAAATGAATTTCTGATGGTTTAAAGCTCCATCCATGCACCACTGAACTTGACAAAACTCTAGACACAGCTTCTTGAAATGATGGGTCATGGAATGTTCTATGAAATCCATATGCTGTTTATTTTTTGATTAGCAAAGTACTGCACTCTACAAACTAAATGACCACATTTAGCCTGCATCATTGTCATTAAGATCCATATTCTGAATGGTGTTTATTCTGAAAAGATGTGTGCTTCAAGATCTGCCTATTCCAAATTAACTATCGCACGCACATTCTTTCCCCACTATTATGTCTTCACTGTTGAAATGATAAACATTTCACAATGTTTGTTAATTCTAGACAGTAATTAAAGGAACTCATTATTTCTCAAATGTATTCCTGGCAACAGCACAGTGAATTGAAATATGTGAAACATTAGACACTCACCTGTCTGTACATTGGATATATTTTCATTTCTTTTCATGTTCATCAAATTGAAAATCTGTTTTCAGAAACTCTCCATGTCTCATAGCACAAATTGCTTTTGTTTGGAATGACTATGCATCTGTTTACAAAGGACAATTTTGAATTTTTTCTCTCCTTATTGTTGTACTAGACGCGTATATTGGCCTGATGTATTTCTTTATTTAAAATTCATTATGTTGATGATACCAGGTAGCTATTGCCATATCATATGCTCTTTGAAGAAGCCAGATTTCAGTAATCCTTTTTTGTAAAGGAAGCCATGTAATTCTGCTCTCATCATTCTGTATTCAGGGTTACATGTAGATTCATCTATAATTTGATGCATGTTAAGTTTATTAACAATTCTAATTCTAATTGCTAATCTACTTATGCAAGAGCTGAAGTCAAATCTAAGCTAAAGTCCAGGCATTCATTTCTATACAGGATCTAACAGATCTGAATACATATCAGGTTATGTAATGCTGTCCAGATTGTCACGTGTCAGATTTGCAAAGGTACTATAGATTTTATTATGACACATGGGTAATTACTTCAGCAAAATTGACCTTCTGAAAAATATGTACATGCCAAGAACTACTGAGAATTATATTGTAACAAATAATGTGAAATAATAGAGTACTTAAGTCGACAATAAAAGCTCTAATCTGTCTGATTGCAGTGATTTTACAGTGATGTGTTGACTGAAAACAGTGCAGTGGCTACTTAATTTTGAAGTGAAATTGAACTAAAATAGGAGTGTTTGGATGGCTGTGCTAATTGTTTTGAAAGCATTGACCTTAGTTCGTTGAAATGTGTAAAATATATCCATGATTATGTAAAAATATATCTTATACATCTATCTTATAAGTTCTGCTCTATAGCTTTTGTCGATAATTTTTTTATGCAATAACAAGACACTATAGGCCATGCATTGCAGAGATTTGACAACAGTGAAGGGAGTTTTAGGCCTTGTGCTGTGCAAAAGAACACCCTTTAATTATGGAAAAATCTCTGCAGTGCACAGCTTTGCTTCATTTTGACACAAAGGACTGGAATCCTGACTAAAATTGATTAAATTTGAATTGTGGTGAGCATAAATCAGTGATTACTGGATATTTGTATTTAGATGTATGGCTTGTTATAGCAATGTCATACTGTGTTGCTTGTGCTGTAGGACTATATCTGTCAGGACCACTATCGTCAAAGATGATTGACAATTAGCATACAGTTTGGATTGGCGGTATGGTTCTGTTCTGGGCAAGAACTCCCTGGGCCTCCATGCAGCCTAGCATGGATGAGAGCAGGGAGAGCAGCAATAACCCCCCAGGGTACACAGAACAGAACTAACATAAATGTATTGCAGATATTGTTAAAGTTCAATTTTTTGTACACATTTTAGAATTAGTCTGATTCAAGGAGAATCAGAAGCCTGAATCCCGACTGACAGAGGAGGAGTTGGGGATGGAGGAGGGTAATTAGCTATTGAGCAATGCGAAAACTGCTGATAATACTGAGGGACCTTATATATGAATGCTTAGATAGGTGTCGTATTCCCATAGGTAGATGGGGATCAGCTGAAGGTCAGCTAAAGCGAGCTTGACTAACGTGATCTGCCAGAACTAATGCTACGCTTGATTCTTATTTAATAAAGTGAGTTTACATGCTCTTTGTGGCAGATTGTGAGCTCTCACGCACAGACAGAAGCTGGTCTAGTGTGTAGGCTGGTGTAGAGCATCTAAGATATTACTATACCACACTGTGCCGTATTTCAAGATCCATCTTTAGATTACAGTACCATCACAGCAGTCCTGCCGCAGTAAAATGTAAATAGATTTTTGGCACTAGAATTGTGGAAGAAAAAACATATTCACTAAAAATAAACTGTGCTTGCTGAAAGTGTTTATCTGCATGCACTGTCTGGTGTTGTTTTAGCACCCAATTTATATCATTAAAAAAATGCTTATTTGCCCTTTTTTTTCTAAGCCATCAAGCAACCCATCAGATCTGAAATGCAGGTCATACCAGCTCACTTTCATCATGCTGTTGATATCCAGTGATGTGTTTAGACAGGGCTCTGATCTACAGTGTTTACCATCTCTATCTAGAGCTGGTCCCACTGAGTATTTATATGTGATTTATTCATATCACTTTTAATTTTCAAGTCTTTCCAAAATGAGCCATAGTTGCATGGTTCAGCTGAAAATAACATCAGAAGTTTTGGCTTTTAAAGCAGAATCTTGAAAATGAAATGGAACCTAATAAGTGACTAATTTTGAAAGCTAAATGTATCGATTCTGTATCTCATACACACAAAGCATATGGGATACTTAATTTGAGAGGAGTTTGGAGGTTTAGCTAAGCTAAAGTAGCATTTTACAAAATATTTTCACTGCCTCGCTACTAGAGAAACGTCTAAATGTGAATAAAAAAGAAAACCAAACAATTTAACATAAAACAAAATTAAACACACTCTTGTTTAAACGCACCGTCACTCATTAAATGTGAATTTGGCCAAAAGTTATTATCTTAGAAGGCTGCATAATTGCTGCTTTTCATTTGAAACAGACTTCACGTGAGGAGTGATTATAATGTCACACAATTCACAATGGGTTTGTATGGACCCTCTGTTGAGCAAAATGAAATGAATTTAGTGTCTGTTTGTTTTTGACTGCAGTAGCACAGCTTTTGCACAATCAAAAGAAAATTATTTTGTGAGATGAGTCTGAAAATAGAACCACTCAGGCCGAATCCTAAATTGAAAACAAAATTGAAAAGCCTGTTTGGTTTGTTGACGAGTGGAAGGCAATTTTTTCTTACAAGTGACAATTTCAAAATCAATCTTCATAGATCATTTCCTTGCACTTAAATTGAATTCAGCCTATAAGAGTAATTTGATTATATAAGGCCGAGTCCAGGACTAGTTGTCACACTACTGTAAATATTTCTCAAGATTTGTCATATAGATGTCACATGTTTATACAATCCACAACTCTTAAACTTCCCCATGTGACAACTAGCCCCAGTCTCTGCTGTATCATTTCCATCTCCATGATCCAAAGGTGAAATATCACCAAAGCAGAGTTTAAAATCCATCATCATACTCTGCTGACGATCATGATGAGTTGTCATTAGGCTCTTTTGTTTGGCTTGGCTTTTATGTGCGTAGCTCAGAGCTGTCAGAATTGTTAATCAGGCCTCAGTGCTGAAGGTGAAGATTGTATATCCTCAGTGTACTGATTATCACGTCACAGGAGTGGCCCAGGCTGGACTGTAGTTATGTAACGCAGCTGCACATTTATTTATTCGTTTGCGTGGCGTGCCATAAGCCGGTTTAAGCTGTGTCAGTCCCAGCACGGGTGCATCATTTAGCTGTGCTCAGCGTTTGAGTTCACAGGCACATTTCTGCAGTGTGGCAGTCCAGACTGTCCCCTCTGCAGGCACCCACCCTCACTGCCGGGGTACCTGGCACAGACCCACAGAGAGAGAGAGAGAGAGCGAGAGAGAGAGAGAGAGAGAGAGAGAGAGAGGGCTGTTATTGGGAGAGGACTGCATTTGGAACACAACTGACCCACAGCTCCTTGGTTACTGTTACTCACTCAGACAAACAGTACAGAACAGAATTAAATTGGAGATTCCATTATTTTCAATAAAATGTGCCCATAAAGTGGTAAAAATTGAATATATATTTAACTTTCGTGAAAACAGCAGCTGCGGTTGCCAGAACTTTACCATAAAAATTACAGCAGCAATATTTAAAAATATATAAATTTATAAATATGTATATGTATAATTTTTTTGACATCCACTTTAAAAACACAGAAAAAAACACAAGCTGAGATAAATAATATATAAAGGGTGCACAATGTCATACACACAAAACGCCATCATGACACTAAAATAATGCAAGAACATGTAACAAAACCCTAATGTACATAAATAATATGAAAACAAACTAGAATAAAGTTATTTCAATAAAAAGAAACATCAAGTGTGATTTTTCTTTTTCACTTCCAAAAACTAGATTTAACATTATTTTAATGTAAAACAACATGAAATGTCCCATTAGATATATTACACTTTTAAAGGAATTTTACCAAAGCATTTTTACAGTTTTTACTGTTAAATTTGTATTCGTTTTTATTAATTTACATTGGAGCAATTGTACTGTAAGTGTTTTTTACTGATGAACTCCTCAGCATTTATTTAAATGAAATACATTTTAATGATACTTTTGATTGTGAACAGTATGTGTGTGTGTGTGCGTCTAACCTCAGATTGTGCCAGGTAGACTGTCACTATAATTATACTGTAAATCACTTTGGATAAATCACAACCTGCTAATTACTTTTATACTAAAAATAAATCTGAACATGAACATGATATTTAACACTGCTTGTACACTGTAAAGGTTCTTACTTTATGGAGCTATTTCTAACTGATAAAGATGTCATGAATGATTTATAGTTTAAATTCTATTATAATGTTTCTAATGTTTTTTTTTCTTCTCCAAAATCATCCAGATATATTTATGTTGTTTGTGAACTAATCCCTAATGCCATAGTACTCTGTGAAATCACAAATTCCAGACAAATCTGCAGTCTTTAGCTACATTTTCTGTATCAAATTCAAGGAAAAATATGCTAACTAGATATACTGTACATCTGAGTTTAACGGGCTTTCAGAAAAGAAAAAATGTAGGGCTGGGACTAGGTTACATGCATCGATTGTTGATTGGATTTTGAGATGTGGCTATTTCAGAAATTTTTGCATCTTGAACAGTGTATGTCTCTGTGCTCTACTTTTGTGTGTAGTTTAGAGCATTATCAAATTAGCCAAAATATTTAAACAAAGAGTCTAGTACCAAGGGCATGTAGCTCTTTGTAAATGATAGGTTTTCTAATTCTGCTGAAATCTGTGGCGCTTTCTGCAGGTTCCACACGGACCTGTGAATCTGATTGTTATTTGTATATTGCGCGCTTTTGCATTGTAAAAAAAAAAGCACAGAGTAAATGAATATGGCAATGAAATCCTACACTGATGATCACACCATCTGAACCCTTTTCCTTGACCTGTTGTTTACTACTGTTATTCATAATCCCAGCTGGCATCATATCACTAAATATGCTTAAACACACAGCTTTATGGCAAAATAATTTGTTTATTTTCCTCTGAGCCGTGCCATCTGTTGCCTTTGCAGGATGACAGCATCTTAAAGGAGTTTGATATCAGCCATCATGTGAAGGAGGGCTTTGAGAAAGCAGACCCGTCACAATTTGAGCTGCTCAAGGTGTTGGGTCAGGGCTCCTATGGAAAGGTGAGCTTTGAAAATGCTGCGTCTGACTTCTTCTCTGTGTGGTACTATAATGCAGACTCATCGATTGCTAAAATTAGATATGCCGTTTGTTTGGATGTCATTTTGTTAATGCAAGTGGAGTTTGTGGTAATGGATGTAAAACCATTTTCAGTGTCCTTTTAAACCCTTCATTTGAAATTTAGAGAGTCAGGATTTACATTACATACTATTAAATGATTACCCCTTGTCTCAAAACAAAAAATAACAGCCTGTTCTAAAACAAATAGTAAGCTGTATGCAGGCAGCACATTATAATTGCATGATCAACACAAAGGCCATTCAGTAAGGTAGGCTGCATTATCAGAGATACCTTTGGAGAAATTTTAAGGTAGCATCACATTTTTTTTTAGCAGAGGAGGTCTGATCTTAATTTAGAAAAAAAAATAAAAAATCCAAGATGGCAGTATAATATAATTAATTATAATTAAAATTCATTCACTACTAAAAAATTACGTGTGCTGTGTATTTTGTTTAATGGAGTACTGCATTGTTAGCTTAGTAACATGCTAATGCCAAATTCCACTGAAATCAATTGTGTGTTGACTTTTCTGGGCTATTTATATGGTTCCTTCCTATTTAGAATATTTCAGATGAATCATTCATGTTCCATGTTAGTTAGGATGTTGCCTTAGCTGGTTGTGTTGTGTC
This sequence comes from Sinocyclocheilus grahami, assembly GCF_001515645.1. Taxonomy (NCBI): domain Eukaryota; kingdom Metazoa; phylum Chordata; class Actinopteri; order Cypriniformes; family Cyprinidae; genus Sinocyclocheilus; species Sinocyclocheilus grahami. Next base: position 191,158 of record NW_015506862.1, on the reverse strand, counting down.
TTTAGAAGTCATATGATACTGTATCTTTGTGTGAAGAAGACTGTTGAATTTTTAGCCTTGATGCCTTTAAATGCTGGCTGCATAGGCAGTTCACCAAGTTTTAGAGCATGTAAAGAATTTTCAAGAAAATTCTGTCTGTCAATCTTTACACAAAGCTGTCATACGTCTTAAAACGAAATAAACTTTTCCACAACATTCTAATTTATTGAGATGCACCTGTACTGTCATATGAATATGCGGTCCTCTTTTATGATGTTTTTCCACCTTTTTTGGAACTTGACAGACCCTGGACACTGACTAAGGACTTGTTTACACCTGGTCACTTGTGTGTTTTTAGTAATCGGATAGCTATCTGATTTGTTAAAATGATTCCATTTACACTTGGCCACATAAATGTGTTTTCACAAAATGAAAATAAATCTGATCTTCAATTCCCATGCCATATGCTAATTCAATGAAACGTCGATCAAAAACATTAATGAAAGCAAGAGATATGAGCTGCATTTGATTTATCTTCTGCTAAGATCAAAGCACAACAAGAGAGAACACTGGTAAAATAATCTAGTCTTAGTACTTTTTACAAAGATGAGAGTGTGTTTAGCATCTGCAACTTGCTTTCAGTTTCATTTGCATCAGTTTGTGCGTCAGCTTGCTGAGGAGATACTTATCTGCGGTGACGCATGTAGCTGTCATATCCGGCTATAACGTCATATAGCCTATATTAGACGCTCTTACTCTTTTATTTTTTTTTAACATTTTGGGAGGAGCAAAATTTACATATGTGGTTTTAACATCCTATGTGGTTTTTGACCTCACGTTTTATTTTACAGGTGTTCTTGGTTAGAAAAATCAAAGGTTCAGATACAGGACAACTCTATGCCATGAAGGTCTTAAAAAAAGCAACACTAAAAGGTAAAACTGACGCTTAATTATGAGCTCTGAATTTTGATTTCTTCTCTACAATTTGTGTGCTTTGCATTTGTCAATCTTTGCCTAGTATGCACTGATGTAAAACCTGCAGTTATTTAACTGCAGCATGACATCTAACCTATGAGTCATAACTGAGCTGCTAGGAGGTCTGAAGTGCTCTCTAGTTGATTTTTAAGGAGTATCTGAATCATCAAATTGTTTAACATGGGGAAAGGTCCCCCTCAGACACCCAGGAAATTTTCCTGAGTGGCAATTTTTCAGTATTGCGCACTTCAGATCCGTAGCTTCCCTTGAACAAAGACAATGAATTAATCTCAAACAACGAACAAAGCAGATAAACCTGAAACCTTAAGCAGCAAACTTGACTTTCCTCATCACATTTTTTTTTTGCCTTTGTTTTTACACAACAAACACGAACACAAAACAGCAGTTATCATAGTGATTCATAATGCTCAGTTTGGAGTGGTAGTTTATTTCACAACCTGTTCACAACCTACATAACCTATTCACTCGATGTAACCATGGTTACATCCCAAAGTCTTTGCTCTCGGCGAATGATGTTGTGCAAGTTTTTCATGTGCGTGTGAATGAAAATAACAGTATTGGTAACTGTGGCACCTCACTGTCAGACCACAGCAGTGCTGCAGCTGTTACGTAAGACAGACCATTCAATGTAAAGCACCATGTGAAGCATCCAACATTCAATGAAGCATCCAACATGCTGCTTTTGATTTCAGACTTGTCAAAGGTTTGTAGTTAAGTCCTGCAGGTTTAAAGTGAAATCCGTAATTTTTTTTATATTAATATTTACAGAATCAACTAAGAACAGGTCATTCATGTAAACACTGACTTTTAAAAATAATATAAATCTATCGGGCACAGTTCAGATCATCTTGCATGCATGTAAACAGCAAAAAGAATGAGATCTGATATTTTTCATTCACATGTGGTTTTATATGGTGCATATCTAATTACTGTACTTATGTCTAAATGCCCATATCCGATCTTTTCTTAATAACCATGTTTAATAATCACAGTAATGTAATACTCATTTAGACATCTGCATATCCAAACTAGGATCTTGGGAGCTACAAGATGGCAGGCAGCTTTAAAATTTGTCAAGCAAACAACTTATTAATAGGGTGACAAATTATTAGTTTTTCTGCAAACATTTAAAGCAATGAGTAGTAACCACTTTGACATGCATATGAAGATGCAATCAGGTTATTTGTGGTCATATAAACCTGTTAACCCAGTTGCCATTATTTGGTAGAAATCCATATAAATGTCACAGGCATTTTCTTGTTCTGGAGTGTGTTTCACAAAAACAACTATGGTCGCAAGTTCCGTCATTACCAATATAGTTCAATGGAACTTGCGACCATAGTTAGCTAACGTCTCGGTTACATATGTAACCCTCGTTCCCTGAAGGAGGGAACGGAGACGTCACGTCGTGACCGCTGAATTGGGATCTCGCTTCGAGAGACCAATCTACTTCGAGTGTAAACTAAACGAGCCAATGGACATTGACATGCGATGATTGAAAAAGGTAGCAGGTGCAACGCTGCTCAGCGGTGATACAGCAGCAGTGGTGATGGGACGTGACGTCTCCGTTCCCTCCTTCAGGAAACGAGGGTTACATACGTAACCGAGATGTTCCCTTTCAGGATCCCTACCAAAGCACCATGGATCCTGCCCCTTCCAGTGTCCTGTGCGAGCCTCCTGCGCCCCCTTTTTGGGGTAGGCCGGGGCTCGCAACAAGAAGACCAGTCACCGTTGTCATAGCACTACCCACTCAGTGAGATTGGATAACACTGGGAAGATATATCTGTTCCACTTGGAACAGGAACGTTGCGGAAGCCCTATCCTTCCCGAGGGAGGTTTTGTTCACAACCTACATAACCTATTCACTCGATGTAACCATGGTTACATCCCAAAGTCTTTGCTCTCGGCGAATGATGTTGTGCAAGTTTTTCATGTGCGTGTGAATGAAAATAACAGTATTGGTAACTGTGGCACCTCACTGTCAGACCACAGCAGTGCTGCAGCTGTTACGTAAGACAGACCATTCAATGTAAAGCACCATGTGAAGCATCCAACATTCAATGAAGCATCCAACATGCTGCTTTTGATTTCAGACTTGTCAAAGGTTTGTAGTTAAGTCCTGCAGGTTTAAAGTGAAATCCGTAATTTTTTTTATATTAATATTTACAGAATCAACTAAGAACAGGTCATTCATGTAAACACTGACTTTTAAAAATAATATAAATCTATCGGGCACAGTTCAGATCATCTTGCATGCATGTAAACAGCAAAAAGAATGAGATCTGATATTTTTCATTCACATGTGGTTTTATATGGTGCATATCTAATTACTGTACTTATGTCTAAATGCCCATATCCGATCTTTTCTTAATAACCATGTTTAATAATCACAGTAATGTAATACTCATTTAGACATCTGCATATCCAAACTAGGATCTTGGGAGCTACAAGATGGCAGGCAGCTTTAAAATTTGTCAAGCAAACAACTTATTAATAGGGTGACAAATTATTAGTTTTTCTGCAAACATTTAAAGCAATGAGTAGTAACCACTTTGACATGCATATGAAGATGCAATCAGGTTATTTGTGGTCATATAAACCTGTTAACCCAGTTGCCATTATTTGGTAGAAATCCATATAAATGTCACAGGCATTTTCTTGTTCTGGAGTGTGTTTCACAAAAACAACTATGGTCGCAAGTTCCGTCATTACCAATATAGTTCAATGGAACTTGCGACCATAGTTAGCTAACGTCTCGGTTACATATGTAACCCTCGTTCCCTGAAGGAGGGAACGGAGACGTCACGTCGTGACCGCTGAATTGGGATCTCGCTTCGAGAGACCAATCTACTTCGAGTGTAAACTAAACGAGCCAATGGACATTGACATGCGATGATTGAAAAAGGTAGCAGGTGCAACGCTGCTCAGCGGTGATACAGCAGCAGTGGTGATGGGACGTGACGTCTCCGTTCCCTCCTTCAGGAAACGAGGGTTACATACGTAACCGAGATGTTCCCTTTCAGGATCCCTACCAAAGCACCATGGATCCTGCCCCTTCCAGTGTCCTGTGCGAGCCTCCTGCGCCCCCTTTTTGGGGTAGGCCGGGGCTCGCAACAAGAAGACCAGTCACCGTTGTCATAGCACTACCCACTCAGTGAGATTGGATAACACTGGGAAGATATATCTGTTCCACTTGGAACAGGAACGTTGCGGAAGCCCTATCCTTCCCGAGGGAGGTTTCGGAAGCACTTACACATATGAACAACCGTTTAGGTGCATATGGAATATTAGAGATGATTGTAACCCTCTTGGAAATGGAAGAAGACTGCCGGGGAAACACGGGCTCTCAGGCTATACCGTGGACTTTACACATATGGGATCCACTTAGGTCTCTACATATGGAACCCAGCCCTCTACCGGTTCTCACGGATTCATAGAGCGAGGGCCTGGCCCCAGACGTTCCGGCACGTCTGGCTGCTGAGGGGATGGAGGAGCTCGACAGGGTCTACAGTACAGACTCTCTGGAGCGGTTTTAGCAAGCCGACACTAAACCGGGGCCTCTTATTGCTTCTACCTGTTTGAGGTGAGAACACAGGAGGGTTCACAGTACCGGCTCCACATGAAGGCTTTAGAATCTAGCGAATGTGTTAAGGGTCGCCCACCCCGCAGCTCCACAAATATCTGTCAGTGAGGTGCCACAAGCCCAGGAGGATGCAACACTTCTAGTAGAGTGAGCTCGCAACCTGAGCGGGCAGGGCACACCCTGTGCCTGGTAAGCCAGGGTGATGGCATCCACTATCCAGTGGGCCATCCTCTGCTTAGAGATGGCATTCCCCTTCTGCCGGCCTCTGTAACAGACGAAGAGCTGGTCTGAGTTCCTAAAGCTTTGTGCCCGGCCTCAGGATTACCTGGGAGTCAGCCGGCACAAAATCTAGGCACGAATCGTCGACCGAGCAGAGTTTTCATTGATAGAAACTTCAGCTCAACTGACTGCAAAGGCTCAAATGGACCCTGCTGTAGTGCTTTGAGCACTAGAGTCAGGTCTCAAGAGGGTATAGAGGGGTCCGGGGAGGATTTAACCTTCTCGCCCCCCTAAGGAACCTGATGACCAGGTTATGCTTCCCTACCTACTTCCCTTCCACAGGGTCATGGTTAGCAGCAATCGCAGTGACATAGACTTTAAGGGTGGAGGGAGACAGCCTTCGCTCCAACCCTTGCTGCAAAAAGGAAAGCACAACCCTGATCAGGGCATCTCTGGGGGTCTTCTCGGTGAGAAGGCGTAAGCGTGTGTCGCAGGCATTGCTCTCACCGAAGTGAGGGTGTCAACTACCTCCTGGGCTAGGACACCTAGAACCTCCGCGTCCCATCCAGGGACCAGAAATGAAGTTTCCAGAGGTCTGGACATGGATGCCACAGGGTGCCCCATCTCTGAGTCGGTAGATCCTTCCTCAGAGGAATCTGCCAGGGAGGGGCTGTCACGAGGAGCATTAGTTCCGGGAACCAGGTTCGAGTGGGCCAATAGGTCCCTGTGCTCGCACAACTGATCCCAAGACTGTGCTAGTATAAGCCAATCATCGAGATAGAGGATGCGAACACCCTGCTCTCTGAGGGGAACAAGAGCCCCCTCCGCAACTTTCGTGAAGACACGGGGAGACAGGAACATCCTTCGAACGCGAACCGCAGAAATGGTCTGTGGCGCGGAAGGATCGACACATGAAAGTTAGCATCCTTCAGGTCGATCGCTGCAAACCAATCTCGGGGACGGATGCACCCAAAGATGTGTTTCTGTGTCAAAATCTTGAACGGTAACCGGTGAAGGGCCTGGTTCAAGACACGCAGGTCCAAGATTGGTCGTAACCCACCGACTTTCTTGGGTACAATGAAGTAGGGCCTGTAAAACCCCATCCTTATATCGGCTGGAGGGACCGGCTCTATCGCACCCTTCGCCAGTAGGACTACGATCTTCACATGCAAGACAGGAGCATCGGCCGCCTTCACTGCCGTAAAGCAGATGCCACTGAACTTGGTGGGACGCCATGCGAACTGAATCGCCTAGCCGATGGTCCGCAGAAGCCAGCGAGACGGGCTGGGTAGCGCTAGCCAGGCACCCAGATACCGTACAAGCAGGACCAGCAGAACCACCGCCGTTCCCGCAGTGGGGCAGCGAGGTGGAATGCAGGGACCCAACTCGGGAGGCTCGTGGGCGGACTGAAGAGAAGTTTGAGTGTGCAGTGCACCCGGCTCCATGGTGCTGCTTGGCTGGAGGCTGCTGCGGATGCGGCGCGGGAGCAGGCTGGAGGCAGCAGCTGCCCGCCGGGGCAGGATGTGACGAATCGCCTCAGTCTGCTTCTGTGCAGCCGAGAACTGCTGTGCAAAGCTCTCGACCGTGTCGCCGAAGAGGCCGGTCTGGGACACAGGGGCATTGAGGAACCGAACTTTGTCGGCGTCCCTCATGTCGGCCAGACACAGCCAGAGATGGCGTTCCTGGACGACAAGTGTGGACATCGCACGACCCAGAGAACTCGCCATGACCTTCGTCGCTCAAAGTGAGAGGTCAGTAGTGGTTCGGTGCTCTTTCAGAACTTCCGGATCGTGACCACCCTCATGCAGGTCCTTCAGTGACTTGGCCTGATGAACCTGCAGTAACGCCATAGCGTGTAAGGCGGAGGCAGCTTCTCCACAAGCCGCATAAGCACCGCCAGTCAGACCAGACGAATGCCTACAGGCCCAGGAGGGGAGCGACGATTTGACGAGGTGGTATTAGAACACAACTGCATCGCTACCAACCGCTCCACTGGGGGGATCGCCGTATACCCCTTATCTGCACCTCTGTCGAGGGTGGTGAGGGAGGAGGAACCAGCAGGTCGGTTTCTGACAGTAAAAGGTGCCATCCATGACCTGGTGCGCTCCTCATGCACCTCCGGGAAGAGAGGCACCGGGGCGTGGCGCTGAGAACCAGCGTGAGCCACCACGAGAAACCAATCGTCCAACCTCGAGGGCTCGGGACGCGGTGGAGGTTTCCACTCGAGCCCTACCCTCTCGGTGGCCCGGGACAGCATAGCCGAAATCTCTGGATCCAATTCAGGCCTTGCCACCATCCCGGAGGGCGGCAGGGCAGCCGAATCTTCCTCTCCAGAGAGCTCTCCCTCCGATGCAGTGATGGACATCCGGTCGTCGGAAGGAGCACCAAAGGATACCGCTGGTACGCTCTTCGAAGAGGGCCCAGCGTGTTCCTTTGGCAGCTCGACTGGTTGCGAAGTGCTAGAGGAGTGATGGTCCCCCAAGGGTTGGTTCCCTGAGGGGTTTGCCACCACTGTAACTCTCAGACCGCCCGAAGTAGTCTTCGCTTGGCTGCCGCCAGGACGAACACTAGATCGCGGCAGAGGCAACGGAGCTCCGCTCCCCTGGAGGTAACGGAGCCTGGTCCGCAGCTCCGAGATGGTCATCTTCCCGCAATGGGAACATGACTCATCCACGAACGCCACCTCAGTGTGTTTAATGCCCAGACACGTGAGGCAGCGATCGTGAACATCACCCGGCGCCAGGTAGCGACCGCATCAGCCACTGCTGAAGCGCCGTCCACCAACACAAAAAGCTCCCTAGAGCGCGTTGAACTCGTCGTCACAACGAAGATATGGCAGGACCAGAACGATGTTATCACTTGGCTCCGAAGCGAAAAGCTGGTTGAACCTGCTACCTGTTACCTTTTACCTTTAAGCTCATGCTGTGATCAGCGGCAGCTGGATGCAATCATTGCATGCCAATGTCCATTGGCTCATTTAGTTTACACTCTAAATAGATTGATCTCTTGAAGCGAGATCCCAATTCGTTGGTCACGACGTGACTCGTAGTGACCGACTGAAAGGGAACAATGCTTTTGGAAAACACACCCCAGTTTAGCTTCTAGTCATGGTTTTCTACGTCACAGACTTTTCCTGAGTTGGTAGTTTGTTGCCATAGTTTCTAATTAGTTTCACACCTGTTCTGTTGATTATCATCCTTGTGTATTTAAGCCTCAGTTCTGTGTACGTTGTTGACGTTATGTTAGATGTGCACTGGGCTTTTGCTCTGTGTTTATTAAAGTCGTCTTGTTTCATATTCATTCTGCGTCACGCATCTCCTTTTGGGATTTTACTACACCCTAACCATGACAATAAGACTGACGGAGTATGCCATTATTAATAGAAATTGTGTGTCAAGAATCTTAATTGGAATTTCAATTGTTCATTTACGGGGAGTTGCCAACTAAAAACAGAAAACTTTTTATGTGTTTTGGCTGTTAATTTACACAAAAGCAGCATTTTGACGGCCTTTAGTTTCTGAAAATGATACCATTATCATTTCACGAGTTCACCTGCCCATCCAGTCCTGGTGGTTAATGGTAAACAAACTTGGCTTCCTGTCCTCAACGGAGGCTCGAATCCGAGGCTCGGCTTGAGCTCAGAGTTCAACCTCCCCCATTGAGGTACTACATGAAGGAGGAGATGGGGAGGTGGAGGTATGCTGGAAGAATTGTCACTGGAAAGGCACAATTACTGCTGCTTATATAGTCTTGTAATGATGATTGACAAGACTAAATGATTAGGCTCCTCCCGAACCTATCTTTAGAACTTCTTGTGCATTCAAGTCCTCCTGGGAAGTTCGTATTTACGAGTTGACAAGTCGTAATTATACGTCAGTGCGTTTGAGTCACTTTGGTCAGAAGAAGATGGCAATTTAATTTTTCTACATAAAATTCAACATTTTTTAACTCTACATCTACAAAATGATATATAAAGAATGTCCATCTTCATCATGTTTTTTTATTTTTTTTTATTAGGTGATGTAAACAGAATCATTATATATTATATGGTAATTATGCAATACTATAATATTTTGTATATGTAACTTATACAGTTTTATTGTATATGACAAAAAAAATAATTTTATTAATTTCAACAAATTTACCGTCAATACAGGCACTGCATATCTATAGTCCATTGCATCCGGCAAGTTTTCTCACTGACACACCCCCAACTCGGAAACTCTGGGCTTAAAGAACATTTCGAGTTTCTCACTCATAAAAATGACATTGTTGTGGCATTCATGTGCGTTCAACTCGTAAATACGATCTATCCAACATGACTTGAACACACCATTCATCTCATGTAAGCTACAAAAAAACACAAATTTGTGCTGGTCTGGCTACTATAAAATGTGAATGGGGATAATTTTTACAACTATGTCACCTGGACAACTTTTCCATTTTTAGCACATCATTGTCCAGTATGTACAGTGGGGAAAAAAAGTATTTAGTCAGCAACCAATTGTGCAAGTTCTCCCACTTAAAAAGATTAGAGAGGCCTGTAATTTTCATCATAGGTATACCTCAACTCCATTAATACAGGTAACGTGTGGAGGACAGAGGAGCCTCTTAAATAAGAAGTTACAGGTCTGTGAGAGCCAGAAATCTTGCTTGTTTGTAGGTGACCAAATACTTATTTTACCGAGGAATTTACCAATTAATTCTTTAAAAATCCTACAATGTGATTTTCTGGATTTTTTTTCTCATTTTGTCTCTCATAGTTGAGGTATACCTATGATGAAAATTACAGGCCTCTCTCATCTTTTTAAGTGGGAGAACTTGCACAATTAGTGGCTGACTAAATACTTTTTTACCCCACTGTATATAAAATATCTTGACTGAACACTGAACTTGTAAAAATTTAAGCTATCAAAGAAGCACGTTCAGATGATCTGTGCTTTGCAATTTATTGTGTTTTTGTCAAGGGAATGAATAAGAGTGAATTAATTATTTGTAAGTATTTAATCATAATTTTATTTGTAACCATAACTAATGAGCCTCTACATTTTGTCTCTATGTATTTTAAGTGCGGGACAGAGTGAGATCGAAAATGGAGCGAGACATTCTTGCAGAAGTGAATCATCCCTTCATTGTCAAACTCCACTACGGTGAGTTTTTTTCTCAAGAGGAGACTGTAAGCAACAGAACAAGAGCATTTACACAGGAACATCAGTTTCTGAACCCACTGTGCACTGCTGAAATGACAAACAGAAAATGTTGTGGAGTGACGAACTACATGTAGCAATGCTTCTAACTAAACTACTGTACATTCTACAGTTGTATGACAGTAGCTCAGATCTTTTCATAGCACTATAGCCTTTTACAGTAATGAGCTATTCGGTAATATTTTCTGTTAAAGATTATGTCTCATCTGATTGTAAAAATCGATTATATTATCTAATAATTATTTATTTAAAAAGAGATTTCCAGTAGCTTGACTGTAGCATTTAAACTGAGTGGCATGTAACTTTTCAGGTTTTTACAGGTTTTTTCCCTTGTGCTTCTGAAAATTACTGCTTAAATGTTACCTTTGTTGCTTTTCCACTCAGCCTTTCAGACAGAAGGAAAGCTGTACCTTATATTGGACTTTCTCAGAGGGGGAGATCTTTTCACACGCCTCTCAAAAGAGGTCAGTTTTTATGAAACTGCTCGAGTCAACTAAATATTTCTGCTGTTCACTAAATAGGCAAACATGGCATGCTTGTTTGGTTCTAAATGCTTCTAAAAGGAATAATTAATTTAAAAATCATCTTTGTATCATAATTTGTGTTGCTGTAATTCCCAAATACTCAGGTGTGGCGTATACGTGGTGCACATGCGCGACCAAAATAAAAAATAAGTAAACAAGTTCAGACCGCTCATTTGCATACCAACATGGCATATACTTACTTGCCAGCAACCCACCAAAATAAAAGCTTGCTGATTTTATGTTTGAAAATGATGAAAATTAATTTTAAAAGTGTATACTAGCATTGTATTTTTAAGTACTATAAAATAATTTTATTTTTACTTAATACTCGATTTATTTGGAAATATAATAGTCATCACACTGATTATTTTGTTTATTATTTTATTAAAATACAAAATCAATAAATGCAATAATACTTTTATTACTATTATAAATTATTTTATTTTAATTATACAGTTATATTTAATGAGTCACACTGTGTGCAGTGTGAGCAACAAACCAAATCTCCACCCTTATTTTCTCCATGGCACACAAAAGGAGATGTTTTTAAGAATGCTGTTGCTGCACTTTTCGAGTGAAAGTGAATGGGAAGAGATGTTTTTGTGTTTTGTGCTCCAGGGGAGAAAGTCATATAGGTTTGGGATAACATGACAGTGAGTAAATGAGTAGACAGTTATAATACCAATTTGTGTCCACTCATTATACAGCTGAGCTGATTTGCTGTTGCTCAGTGATAGGCTGTAAGCATTTGGTCGTTTAGTAATGAACAAAACATCCACCTGCAGCAGAGGTACATCCACATGTGCATTCTGAACTGTAATGGAGATGTCATTTGGTCCGAATGCCTTGGTAATTAAAGCCATGTCTGGCATCTATTCTCTGATGGATGGTGTAATTGGTCCCTCTTAGCACTAACTATACTGTAATTCTCCTTAATGGAGTGTTTGATTTTCTTGATCACATCACTTTCTTATCTCCCAAACTTCCCTCAAGGATCTGCTCCCTTCACGCATGGGAACAAATCTGATTATTGATCTATTGACAACAAAGCCTGTACTTTCTGAGCTGTGAATCACACATTATAGCAGCAGAGGCCATCAGTGGAAAATTATCAATGCTGGCAAGGATTAAGGGGAAATCATTTGTTTTACATTGATTAGCACAGTTTGTGTCTGGCGGTTGTATAAAGTTTGTAATATATCCCCTGTATGCTGAAGATATTCTCAGCCACTGAAGCCAAGTTCATGTGTGTGTGTGTGTGTGTGTATACAGGTTTATATATCCTGGTGGGGACTTAAACCTGAATACACACAGACTCATGGGGACTCGTGTCATGGTGGGGACCTAAATTGAAGTCCCCATGGGTACAAACGCATATAAATCATACAGAATAAGTTTTTTTGAGAAAGTAAAAATGCAGAAGATTTCCTGTAAGGGGTAGGGTTGGTGTAGGGCAATAGAAATTACAGTTTGTACAGTATAAAAACCATTATGCCCCTTATTTTCTCCATGGCACACAAAAGGAGATGTTTTTAAGAATGCTGTTGCTGCACTTTTCGAGTGAAAGTGAATGGGAAGAGATGTTTTTGTGTTTTGTGCTCCAGGGGAGAAAGTCATATAGGTTTGGGATAACATGACAGTGAGTAAATGAGTAGACAGTTATAATACCAATTTGTGTCCACTCATTATACAGCTGAGCTGATTTGCTGTTGCTCAGTGATAGGCTGTAAGCATTTGGTCGTTTAGTAATGAACAAAACATCCACCTGCAGCAGAGGTACATCCACATGTGCATTCTGAACTGTAATGGAGATGTCATTTGGTCCGAATGCCTTGGTAATTAAAGCCATGTCTGGCATCTATTCTCTGATGGATGGTGTAATTGGTCCCTCTTAGCACTAACTATACTGTAATTCTCCTTAATGGAGTGTTTGATTTTCTTGATCACATCACTTTCTTATCTCCCAAACTTCCCTCAAGGATCTGCTCCCTTCACGCATGGGAACAAATCTGATTATTGATCTATTGACAACAAAGCCTGTACTTTCTGAGCTGTGAATCACACATTATAGCAGCAGAGGCCATCAGTGGAAAATTATCAATGCTGGCAAGGATTAAGGGGAAATCATTTGTTTTACATTGATTAGCACAGTTTGTGTCTGGCGGTTGTATAAAGTTTGTAATATATCCCCTGTATGCTGAAGATATTCTCAGCCACTGAAGCCAAGTTCATGTGTGTGTGTGTGTGTGTGTATACAGGTTTATATATCCTGGTGGGGACTTAAACCTGAATACACACAGACTCATGGGGACTCGTGTCATGGTGGGGACCTAAATTGAAGTCCCCATGGGTACAAACGCATATAAATCATACAGAATAAGTTTTTTTGAGAAAGTAAAAATGCAGAAGATTTCCTGTAAGGGGTAGGGTTGGTGTAGGGCAATAGAAATTACAGTTTGTACAGTATAAAAACCATTATGCCTATGGAGAGTCCCCACAAGGATAGCTGACCGGACGTGTGTGTGTGTATAATGTTCTTTTCCTATATAATTAATGAGAGCATTTTGGTAAATATTGCCTTCTGGATCTTTCCTGTTAGCCAGTTTTCCTTCTAATGTGCTTGCTGTAATTTAAGCATGCA
>NW_015506862.1:177457-177992 GCF_001515645.1 Sinocyclocheilus grahami | reverse complement strand
TATATATATATATATATATATATATATGATAATATGTATGATTTTCATGCTTAAAAATTGTGGGTTTATATTTTATCTAATATATTCGGACATTTATGATGGGGACATGATACACCATGGTAAGAATAACCTTTCTGGCATTATTTTGAAAATAAAATGAGATAGTCCTTCTTAAGTTTCACACTTAACATAATTACAGCCTCTGATGTTCAAGAGTTCTTTAACCGATAAGTGAGTGGTTTAAAGCTATAAAAAGTACATGCAGCAAACCACCTAGAATAACTTTGTTGCCGTGGCAATCGGATCAGAAATGGCAAGGTTTATTTAAAAGCATAATATTGGGCTTTTAAGATGTGACATCATCTCGTGTTGCTATACTGATAGGCTATGTACTGTTTTCCCCACTCCTTATGAAATGATGACATCTATTCCTGTGCTACAGACATGTACACTGAAGGTTCAAAGCACAGAAGCATTTATGGCTGAAAGCAAGAAAGAATTATTTGCATTATCTATGACAAGGCCAGTATTTTAT
>NW_015506862.1:172579-177317 GCF_001515645.1 Sinocyclocheilus grahami | reverse complement strand
CAAAGGCAGTATTTTATATATATATATATATATATATATATATATATATATATATATATATATATATATATATATAAAAGCTCAATAGATGCCTCATAGTGAGTGCATGTTCTTTATTTTATTTAAATTTATGGAAATCAGTTGTTGCTAAATCAAGCATTATTACTACTGCTCATACTTATAATTTAAACAAACCCATAAGCCTAAGTATTAAGCGTGGGTGTGTGTACATGAATGATACCTCAAATCACGCAGCTTATTGAGGATATGTGTGCTATTGCTAATGCCCAGACTTCCTCTCAGAACAGCCCGTCAGTGCTGTAGAAACCACTCAGAACTTCTTGATAGCTACCCAGAATGCCCTAGCAACATGACACAAGCTCACATTTATGTAAATTGTGTTATGTACTATTACATATTCAGTTTAGATTATTCCTGTGGGACTCCCCCACTCAGGTTGGGATGCATTTTGTTGTTCTGTGTTTGAAAATCTCCAGCTAAGCTCCAGCACGTAGAATGACTTCACCCCAGTATCTGGCCTCTCTGTTGAAAACAGCCCCACACTTATCTGGAGCAGACGTTTCCTTCAGACATTGATTAATGTGACTCATTGGCCATGCTCATTCGCTCAGCTAAACAACCCGTGGGCTTTATTGTGCACGTCACTCTTCATCAGTCACATCTTTCTGTCTTTATTCTGGTTGCGTAGAGATAGTTGTCTTTATTAATTGCCTGTGGAGGTCTTTGTGTCATTGTACATCATATAGGCCACTTTGCTTTAGGATAACAAGATTATATGCAATCAGGGATGAATTGTTGAAATCACTTCTCTCCCCCCGGCCTTTTTCAATTATTAATTAACTGCTGTAAGTTTAGAAAGTGAAAATGATTTGCCAAATTTTCAATCAGCAAAAAGTGCTTAAATCACATATACAATCAATCACTCTCAGGAAATCGAGATCCTTTTTTATTAAAATGTTTTTTTTATTTAATTTATTTAAAATAGAAACAATATACATTACTGTTCAAAAGGTTGTTTTTTCTTTCTTTTTCGGAACGAAATTAATATTTTATTTAGCAAGAATGTGTTAAATTGATTTTAAAAAAGAGATATTAACAACTTATATTGTTACAAAAAAATTCTAATTTGAATAAACGCTGTTCTTTTTAAATTTGTATTCATCAAAGAATCCTGAAAAAAGTATCACCGGTTCCAAAAATTTTAAGCAGCACAACAGTTTCCAACGTTGATAACAAATAAGTATATTAAAATGATTTCTGAAGGATTATGTAACACTGAAGACTGTAGTAATGACTGATGAAAATTCAGCTTTGCATCACAGAAATAAATTGTATTTTAAAGTATATTAAAGTAGAAAACACTACTTTAAATTGCAATTATATTTCACAATATTACCGTGTTTTTTTCTGTATTTTTAATCAAATAAATGCAGCCTTGATGAGCAGAAGATAATTATTTTCTTCCATGAAGTTGTTTATTTTATTTTAGGTTTATTTGACTGGGACAATGCACATCAATAATACATAAATGTACAATGTGCCAGAATTAGCCAGAAGGCTATTTTGCATATGCAGTCCCTGGACTGATGGTAAAATTGTCACCCTAAAAATCTATACATAATACATGCATACATACTCCAAAATACATATAAAGTTATACATAATACATACTGTGTAATTATATCCCAATACAATAAAAATCAACATCCGCTTAAAAATTACGCTATACATGGTACCAACAAATCAACACCAGCTCACTCATACACATACAATCCAACTGTTAGACAATATGACAAGCAATAAACCAATAACAATTGATATACAGGCAAGGATAATATAAGCATACAGACAAACCTTAATCATTCAATCAGTACTAAACCAAACAACCTCATATACAGGTGTATCTCAATAAATTAGAATGTCGTGTAAAAGTTCATTTATTTCAGTAATTCAACTCAAATTGTGAAATTCGTGTATTAAATAAATTCAGTGCACACAGACTGAAGTAGTTTAAGTCTTTGGTTCTTTTAATTGTGATGATTTTGGCTCACATTTAACAAAAACCCACCAATTCACTATCTCAACAAATTAGAATACTTCATAAGACCAATAAAAAAACATTTTTGGTGAATTGTTGGCCTTCTGGAAAGTATGTTCATTTACTGTACATGTACTCAATACTTGGTAGGGGCTCCTTTTGCTTTAATTACTGCCTCAATTCGGTGTGGCATGGAGGTGATCAGTTTGTGGCACTGCTGAGGTGGTATAGAAGCCCAGGTTTCTTTGACAGTGGCCTTCAGCTCATCCGCATTTTGAAATCATCTCAATTAAAAGAACCAAAGACTTAAACTACTTCAGTCTGTGTGCATTGAATTTATTTAATAAAAGAGTTTCACAATTTGAGTTGAATTACTGAAATAAATGAAATTTTCCACGACATTCTAATTTATTGAGATGCACCTGTATGTAGCATGAAAATGTTAGCGTGTAAAATTAATGTTGACAACGTTGCCTCTCAATTAACCTCTTCTGATGTGCAGTCTTGTACCTTTTGGTTCAGATCAAAGTTTGTATTTTATGATTCACCATGTAGCTGGCTGGTTTGGATCCTGGCTTATAATAAGATTTTTAAATTTTTTTAATCCATATGGGAAAATGAATGGGAAAGATACTTCAGAAACCAAGGCCACTGATTGGTGGGCGCTGGTGTATTATTATTATAAACAGTGAATAGTTTACCTTACAGCCATAAACTGTGTTTTACTAGTTTGCTAGTTCTATGCAAGTGTTTTTTGGGTGAGTGACATTCTCATCTCACTCTATAGATCATTTTGTTGGACAAAAATGTGTAACTACAGCTACACTTTACATAAAGAGCAACTCCTGCACATTTTCTTCCTCTGACTAATCAGTCTCTCTGTTAGTGTGAATTAAAAAAGAAACTGGAGCACTTTTACCGAGATATTCGTGCGCTTGATTTAATCGGGATTCTCTGCACAGAACCGTGCCTGGGATGTGAGACGTAAATTAATTACCTCTGGTGCTCAGATCTCTCATCTGGCTGCAACAGCTGCTGCTCTCTTGGCTGGAACTTGTTACGCCAATCTACTCTCCTCAATATGGCGCTGTCTGTCCCCTGATGCTCTCCACACAGTCTAAATAAATCTCCCGGTGATTAAAATTAGCTTGAAAAAGAGCAGTTTTTGGACTTCCAAATATAAGAACACACTGTGTTATTGCAGTTTTATTAAAGATCTGTCACTGGCCAGGTTCTGCTTTAAAGGAATATGCTGAGTTATTTACAACTGCCTTTTATTTTATGTGCATTAGCGTAAATATGATTCCCATTTGATTGTATGAACTGCAGGTACAGAGTCTTGCTGCATAGACGTTCATTTATAACTCAGAACTTAGCCAATTGAAAATGATATTTTAAGAAATGACACGCAATATGGTATGACATGATTTCATGTTGAGGTTGACATATTTACCACAGGTAAAACCCAAGAGAGCTGGTTTCCTATTAACATATACTGTACGTTTTAGGTAAAAGCATTAGCTAAATAAAAATCTAGATTTTGGTGTTGTGGATGCAGTGCAAATTATTTTTAAGCCTAATTTCTAAGAAAAGTAATAATACATCTCCCTTCAAATAAGCCGCATGATTTGAGGTATGATTTATGTCCATAGCACAAACTGTGTGGGATGAGTTACATGACAAAATGTTCTGGTTAGGGCCTTGTTCAAATCCCTAATCCTAAAGGGATTTGGATTTCTGTAAAAGCATTGGCTAAATAAAAACTTAGTTATTTATGATATGTAATTTTTTTTCTTTCTAGGTAATGTTTACTGAGGAAGATGTGAAGTTCTATTTGGCTGAGTTGGCCTTGGCTTTGGATCATCTTCATAGTCTGGGCATCATCTACCGTGATCTTAAACCAGAGAAGTAAGACCAAAGCCCATGTATTACCAGTAAATAGCAATCATGTGTTCTAATTTACACTGCAGCCTACTTAAGTGCCCTAGATAGTGACCTTATGCCTGTAAGGCCACAAGAGTGACCTTGTGTTGATAACCTCAGCACGACCTCGATTGGACATAATGTTCAGGAGGGCTTAAATCCTGCATTTTCAAGCAGCAGTATAATCCACATCTGGATTAGAGTCAAAAGAACTCTGTGAAACTCTCATGTAATTAAAGTCATAATTCAGAGGTTCAAACTGGGTGATGCCAACACCCAGAGACCTTCCTGTGCTGCTCCTGTTTCTTTGGTGCAGTTGCAGCAGCATCTGTTTTGTGTCCTTCTGCTGGATTCAGAGTGCTTGTCAAAGCTTATTCCCTAACATTACACTGAAATGTGTACAGGGCTCAACAGTAGAGATGACCTGATGGTCCGGGATCAGTGTGTGAGAGTTTCATCCATGTTGAGGCTTATTAAGTACAAGTGTTTATTCTTCAAACATTTTATATTGTCATATGTACAGAATATTTTTCTAACTTCTGTTGATTTACACATTTCACATATTTAACATTATGTAGCTGGCTAATCTAGATGCATTTTATGTAATTGCGAGAATGACTAGTGAAAATATTTGTAATCAGTAATGATTATGCCAATGTTTTTCTTCTTGGAGTAACTTGATGGGCTGTCTACAGCTATTATTGCAAATTATATGTAGAAAATTCTTTACTTGTTTGATTGTTTTTGTAAAATAAA
>NW_015506862.1:165274-172547 GCF_001515645.1 Sinocyclocheilus grahami | reverse complement strand
GGGGGGGGGGGGGGGGGGGGTTACATGAAAGTAAATTTTTCTAAAAATCCCCATAACAAACTCTCAAAGTTAGGATAGCCTCACACTTGTCTTACATCCCAAAAGATAAAATAAAAATAAAATAAAAAATAATGCATATATTTATTTAGTTAGTTAGTTAGTTATTTACAAGAAAGAAACTTTTATTTCGCAAGGACAGGCTAAATTGATCAAAAGTGACATTTATAATGTTACAAAAGATTCTGTTTCAAATAAATGCTGTTTCTGTTCATCAGAAAAAAGAAAAAAACATCGTGAAACAGTTTAGACTAAAATGTTAAGCAGCACAACTGTTTTCAACATTGATAATAACAAGAAATGTTTCATGAGCAGCAAATCAGCATATTAGTGTAATTTCTGAAGGATCATGTGACACTGAAGACTGGAGTAATGATGCTAAAAAATCAGCTTTGCCATCACAGGACTAAATAACATTTTAAAATGCATTGAATTGTATAAATGAATAAATAAATGCAGCCATGGTGAGCAGAATTTACTTCTTTTAATACCGCGAACCCAAAACTATTGAATGCTAGTGTATAGTGTATATTACTACTACATCTAGCACACCAGTGAGAAAAGAAAAAGAGAAAAACTAACACTTTATTGTGATAGTCCACTTTAGACATTCTACTAATAGTAAGTAACTTAGCAACTACATGTCAACTAGCAGTCATTAGAGTATTAGTAGACTGTCTGATAAATATCTTCTAACACTTTATTTTGATGGGTCCACAAAATACTGACTATAAGAAACATTGCAAGAATATGTCAACTTATTCTACTAACCCTAAACCTAACCTAACAGTCTACTCTGAGAGTTAGTAGACATGTAGTTGCAAATTAATGAGAATTAGTTGACATGTAGTTGCAAAGTTACTTATAGATAGTAGAATGTCTAAAGTGGACTATCCAAATAATGTGTAACCAAAAAAACCTATGGGTTATCAACAGAGAGAGAGTTCTTAAGAGACCTCTTATAGAGAAAAGGATAAACTTATCAGTAAGCTTTTCAATTGTTGAATTCATTGTAGTAAACAAGGCAACCACGTGAGTAGGCTCGGTTGAGCACAATCAGTGTCATTCTTAAGAACCATTCCTGACCTAGACCAGCAGAAAAATATCCCTATTGTTGAGCCGTGATGAATGACTACTAGCCCCTTAATATAATCCTTCCTGTGCTCCCACTTACAGTAATGCTCTTTCATGGCTTGTCTCTCTCATATCTACTCAAACAATGGGCCAAAACCAAGCTTACCTGCACTCTGAATTGGCTCATGTGGGAGATTCATTGCTGGAAATAATGAAAGGGACACTCCATACGCTAGAAGAGCTATTTCTTCTCGCTCTCGTCTGAGAAGGTGAAAATGGAGGTGGCCCGAGAGCAGGTCTCGCTGGAGCGCTCGATTTCTCTTAAGGGCACGCTGTTCTGAAACCTGTCATAGGTGATTAATGCCATATAGGCAGAGGCAATCCAAAGGACACTGCACCAGTACACTCATTAAGAAAATATATCCTCAATCTTTTTACCCCTACACGCTTACAAGAGCTTCAAAGGAAGTGTAGCGTTTACCTTGTTGAACTATGATATCCTTGATTTTGGTATTTAACTATATATTTATGTATATATTTTTTTATTTCATTCAATGCTATTATTATTTTATTTACACATACAGTGGTGGCCAAAATTATTAGAACACTAGTATTTTCACCAGCTAAAAAAATGGTTTAAGTCTGTTATTTCTATCTTTTGCTGTAGTGTGTCAGTAGAAAATATCAGTTTACATTTCCAAACATTCATTTTCCACCACTGTATTTATTACTACTGTTCATTTTATTTTAGGTGATTGTAAGTTTTCTTCTAAACTGGTCTGTTCTAGGTTGGTTGGAGAGAGATTGAAATTTCATAAATGCATTGTCTCTGTAAAAATAAATATATTCATTCATGAAAATAAAAATAATTATCAAAAAAAGAAAGTGTAACATTATCAATCCTATTTCAGAGTAACAGTAAAGTTATATTATATTTTTTATCAGTTTTAATGTCTTTTCATGCATGATCTTGTGAATTGAATATTTAATTAAAAATAAAAATGTAACTAAATGAATGCATGCAAGATAACATTATTCATATTAATTCTAAATCTTTATTACTGTGTTAACATGACAAGTTGTGATGTTGCTCTGCATACAAAACAGCTCAACTCTACTTTTTAAGATGTTATTAAAAAATAGTTTCATACTATTGCAGCAAATTAATAAATGTCCTCTCTATCTCATTTTAATTCTGTAGCTGCTCTCTATACCGAAATATAGAAATGAAATGTAATCCACTGTTGTTTCAACTTCCCAGCATTCTCCTTGATGAAGAAGGCCACATAAAGATCACAGGTAAGCAGGGTTTTAGTTTTATTTGCTCTCACCACATGACCCAACTCTTTATGTTTGTCATCGATCGAAGGCACCGCGTGTTGATGGTTTAATATCTTCTCTGCGCTCTCAGATTTTGGCCTGAGCAAAGAGGCAATCGACCATGACAAACGAGCGTACTCCTTCTGTGGGACCATCGAGTACATGGCCCCAGAGGTGGTCAATAGACGAGGTCACACTCAAAGTGCTGACTGGTGGTCCTTTGGCGTCTTAATGGTAAGTGTCCTTGCAGATTGTAAAGGATCATAGTGGGCTGTGTGAGCACTGCAGTGTTTTAGTGTTATGAGCGTGTGTAGCATTAGCCTGGGGCTGAAGGATAATGTGGCCACAGCTCTGTGGGGTTCCCACAGCCCATTTTGGTGCAAAATTACACATTACATTAGTTTGACTATGTTTTAATGTTATTTTAATGCATTAACTAGCCTTACTATGCTGCGTTCCATTCAACTCAACTCAGAATCTTACATGGTGAACTGCATTTTTTGGGTGATATAGCCCTATTATACAAAAAGGGTGATTTTTGCCCCCATGAAAAAGACTTGATCTGGACAGACATATAGATTTTTTTTATAGTAAAATGTCCTCTTTTATGTGAAAAGATAAAGGGAATTTTGATTTCTCAGTTCATGACCCCTTTAAATATATAAATATGAAAATTATACAAAAAATGCAGTCCTCCTTATAAAAAAGTTGTGGTTCTTTGAAGAACACAGAAATGCACGAAGAGCAAAGAAGCAACACACATTTCATAGAACAAGTGGCAGGTGTATTATTTAGCAGAACTTAATGCACTTACCTATTTTGTCATACAGTATCAGATTTTTTCACTGTCAAACATTACATTTTCAGATTCAATCCCAATTTTGAATACTGTTGTCAATCTAGAAACTCTGCAATGTGTAGCTAGTTAGAAGGAAAAATAATTGGTCCCCATTTTTAATTCAGATAATAAAATGATATTCAGATTTAAGTGATATTTTGAACACTAAACTGGGAAATGTCCCCAGTTTCCATATCTTAATTTTTTTTTTTCTTTTTTAACAATATACAAACAGGAATGAGAACATGACAACACATATCAATTCAACATCCCCACCTATCCTCCCTTCCTCACCCAATATATCTGACTTTGAGTGAAACACAGCATCAGCAAGAGTTGCTAACCTTTAACAAAACAAACAAAACACTGAAAATTATATTTATCGGACACTTCCTCACAAGATATACATCAGTGGATCTCTTCTTGCTGCTGCACTGGGCCATATATTCTTCTATTAATTCAAAAAAGATCTGCTTAGGCAAAAACACCTTTTATTATTTTCCTAAGCTGTTGCCGGTAATTGCTTCTAGATGAGGGTACGTCCTCTGAGAATTTCCATTTCCTCAGAAGCAACTGACTCACAGCCATCGTTGGAGCAAATCATTTTTGAAGAGGTGCACACTTATAGGTATCAAGAGCTCAGATGGATACGACACCTGATTTTAAGAGCTTGTGATTAAAGTTGAGATGAGACTTCTAATTAAAAATGTTTAAAGTGAAGTATAATTTATGCTGGACTAGCTGCACCCACCAAATCTACCAATGGGGGTTTACTGGACCATAATACGCAGCCAAACCTTGACCCATTGGGCAGACAAAACACAACTGGCTCAGCAACATGACCTTTTGTGGTACAGAAATTTACCAAATAACCTTTAAAAGTTTGACAGTGAATGCAGGACATACGGACTATTTTTAGGATTAAATTGATAGATCAGTATTGCATTCAAAGTTCTCTAAGCTCTACTTTAGTAGATTATTTTTAACTGTATTATCACCCAGCTCTCAGTGTAAATAAATTTGACCTGAGTTGTTGTTTGGTGGAATTGTTGTGGACTCTCTCTTTAAAACTACAGCCCATTTAACTGGTTCACTTATGAATATCCACAGCATAACCCAGCCTTAAAATGAATTCACTCACAGGAAAAAATGTTACATAAGAGTGAGCACGCTGAGATAGATTTGGTTTCACAGTATGCGCTGTTACTGTGTAGCGGTGCTGAATACACACTTCTCTTATTGTATCATCCGTAAATAAACTTGCTAGAGCAAAGCCTGATGCTTCTATTACTGTCCCCAGTTTGAAATGCTGACTGGATCCCTGCCATTTCAAGGCAAAGACCGCAAAGAGACCATGGCACTTATTCTCAAGTAAGAATTATTGTTGTATTTCTGCATTTTCTGACAGCCTAATGTTTTATTCTTGTTTTAAAGATTTGTAATTCTAAAGTTGTCCTCACAAATGGATCTGTCAAGATGATTTGTGATGTTTGTGGCTATGTATCACAGTCTCATTTATTTTCAGAAATAAATAACAGATTTAATGGTTTCTTTTTTTTTCTCAGGGCAAAACTCGGCATGCCGCAGTTCCTCAGCCCAGAAGTCCAGAGTTTACTGCGGGCTCTTTTCAAAAGAAACCCTTCCAATAGATTAGGTAGACTACCGTACATGCACCAAACACTGCCTCACAAAAATTCAATTCACCTGGCTTCAGTCTCTCCTCCATAAGACCATCCTAATCCAGCCAAGATCTTAAAGGGGTCATATGATGCTATTTTAAAGATCATTATTTGGTGTATTTGGTGTAACAGAATATGTTGACATGCTTTAATGTTCAAAAAACAATTTATTGTTCAAATACTGTACATTATTGTAGGTCCTCTATGCACCGCCTCCCTCAAACGCTTCGTTTTCAACAAAGCCCCCTCCTTTGACAAGCGCAGTCTGCTCTGATTGGCCAGCTGACCGAGTGCATTGTGATTGGCTGAACACCACAAGCACGCATCGGAAATGTAACTCCCCTTACCATAATCGCGAGCTTCAGCTTTCAAAGTAAATATCAAGACAGTTAAGAAATAGCCTTTGTGCACAGCCAGCCTTGTACTCTTCTAGGTTCAAAAAACTGTTGTCCATAAAATGCGTTGCACAAATTTGAACATCTGGGTTGTGCTGTTCTGTTGTAAATAAATCTTAACCAATGATTCCTAATTGCATCTACTTCCGGAAGGCCAAATAAAGTGCTTTTGCATTCGCACTGAAACACAGCGTCTCCCTGACATGCTGCATCAACACTACTGCTGTTCCTGAAACCACGCCTTCTTTCTTTGCATGAACGGCATTATGCTAATATCTCCACATAGTGATGTAGACATGTGGGGGCGTGTTAGAACGAGCCGTTTTAGGTAGGCGTGGTTGACTCTTAACTTTTATAAAGAATATCTCTTTGGATTTGAGACTTTAGTCTTTGCAACTTTACAGATCTTCTTTATGCACCAAGAGCTTGGAACACTCCAAAGAGAAAGGAAAACTTGAAATTGCATCATATGACCCCTTTTAAAGTGGTAACCTGCGATTGTTACATTAAAGAGATACTTCTACCAGATTTCAGACGAAAAATTTGCTTTGTTGGTGTAAATCAATGTACTATATTATATTATCATTGTAAGGTGACCATTTGTAGTGTAGTTGATTTAAATGGTATCAAATAGCGTGGGACTTGTCAAACTTAGTTTTTTGTTTATCTGTAAATGTAATTTGGGTTGTCACAATACTGAAGTGTCACTAGTTGTTAACTATCCCAAAGAAATTGTATGATTCTCTCCAGTTTTAATAACAGAAATTGGCATTGACTGTAGAAAGACTAGCACCATTAATTTATTTTGTTTTCTTTAATAAGCTCATACCTTTAGTGCACTCAGAACTACTGGCTTGGTGTTTTTCATTTATTGTCCAACTGAGAGGAATTATGATGACCGCTGACTTTGAAATGAACACCATATGTTGTATCTGTGACTGTAAGGATGGGAATCATAAAGAATTAAATGATTCTGGGTCTTATTTCAATTCCAGGTGTTTTGGTTCCTTGGCGACTCTTTTAAGAAAATGTAGTGTGTTTTTAGGAAGAAAACAAATAGACAAATTTAGAAACTATTTCTTATAGCATGTGAGATAAAATGTTAAAAAGACAAGCAACATAAAATGACACATGAGAAGAGCTAATTTCAATGGACTAGGAGCCATCAAAGAGCAGCAAATCACTGATTTAAGCTGTTTATTCCAGTAGGAGTGTAAACAATATGAAATGCTGAGCACAATAAATATCAGATGGTCACAGTGATATCTCTTTTAGTTGAACATAGTATAAAGCAATTGTATATTATCCTTACGACAGCAGCAGTGGGCATGAATCTCATTTTAGTCAGAGATGATTTCCTGTGTGAATGACTGCAGACAGACTTCCAGACGCTGCCACCAAATGTTTGTCAAAGCTGAGATTGAATTTAGCTGGGTGAATCATTTGATCCATAATTTATAAGGCAGAGATAAATGCCATTGAGACCTTGTGTTGACTGTGGCTTAATATTCTTCTGCCTCAGATTAGTTGTATACATGCAAGCCAGGTCCTGACTCGCTCGTGTATGACTACTAACATAGTTTGAATGGTAAAATGAAAATGGAATAGTTAATGAGGTGGAATAGTGTTGTGCGGTAGAGTGCAACAGTAAGTTTACTGAAAGAAAACGTCTCGGGTTACTTATGTAACCATGGTTCCCTGAGGGGAACGAGACACTGCGTCCTCTAGGGGTCGCTATGGGAAAAGCCTCGTCGTGACCCGTGTCTGAAGCCTACATTGAAAAAACACCAACTTGTTTGGCCGGCGACAGCCATGACGTCACTACCGTCACGACTAGTACAAAATAGGCGCCGGTAGCGCACATCATCACTTCTTCGTCTGAAGCTTGTGTCCGCAGCATGGCACAAAAA
>NW_015506862.1:160615-160912 GCF_001515645.1 Sinocyclocheilus grahami | reverse complement strand
CATGGCTGTCGCCGGCCAAACAAGTTGGTGTTTTTTCAATGTAGGCTTCAGACACGGGTAACGACGAGGCGTTTCCCCATAGCGACCCCTAGAGGACGCAGTTCGAAGTTCCACGAAAGGGAAATCCTATTCATTTTGTTCATGAGAAAAAATGATTTTAGTGATATGTACACCTTTTAGGACAGATCTACCATGAGCTCTGAGGTTGTTACAGTGGTAATTCACCATTGTCAAGATGGGACTTGCAGCAGCAATGCAAAAATTAAAATAAATATATGAATAAAATTGGTGTGACGT
>NW_015506862.1:158960-160605 GCF_001515645.1 Sinocyclocheilus grahami | reverse complement strand
AAAAGATAAAGGGAATTTTGATTTCTCAGTTCATGACCCCTTTAAATATATAAATATGAAAATTATACAAAAAATGCAGTCCTCCTTATAAAAAAGTTGTGGTTCTTTGAAGAACACAGAAATGCACGAAGAGCAAAGAAGCAACACACATTTCATAGAACAAGTGGCAGGTGTATTATTTAGCAGAACTTAATGCACTTACCTATTTTGTCATACAGTATCAGATTTTTTCACTGTCAAACATTACATTTTCAGATTCAATCCCAATTTTGAATACTGTTGTCAATCTAGAAACTCTGCAATGTGTAGCTAGTTAGAAGGAAAAATAATTGGTCCCCATTTTTAATTCAGATAATAAAATGATATTCAGATTTAAGTGATATTTTGAACACTAAACTGGGAAATGTCCCCAGTTTCCATATCTTAATTTTTTTTTTTCTTTTTTAACAATATACAAACAGGAATGAGAACATGACAACACATATCAATTCAACATCCCCACCTATCCTCCCTTCCTCACCCAATATATCTGACTTTGAGTGAAACACAGCATCAGCAAGAGTTGCTAACCTTTAACAAAACAAACAAAACACTGAAAATTATATTTATCGGACACTTCCTCACAAGATATACATCAGTGGATCTCTTCTTGCTGCTGCACTGGGCCATATATTCTTCTATTAATTCAAAAAAGATCTGCTTAGGCAAAAACACCTTTTATTATTTTCCTAAGCTGTTGCCGGTAATTGCTTCTAGATGAGGGTACGTCCTCTGAGAATTTCCATTTCCTCAGAAGCAACTGACTCACAGCCATCGTTGGAGCAAATCATTTTTGAAGAGGTGCACACTTATAGGTATCAAGAGCTCAGATGGATACGACACCTGATTTTAAGAGCTTGTGATTAAAGTTGAGATGAGACTTCTAATTAAAAATGTTTAAAGTGAAGTATAATTTATGCTGGACTAGCTGCACCCACCAAATCTACCAATGGGGGTTTACTGGACCATAATACGCAGCCAAACCTTGACCCATTGGGCAGACAAAACACAACTGGCTCAGCAACATGACCTTTTGTGGTACAGAAATTTACCAAATAACCTTTAAAAGTTTGACAGTGAATGCAGGACATACGGACTATTTTTAGGATTAAATTGATAGATCAGTATTGCATTCAAAGTTCTCTAAGCTCTACTTTAGTAGATTATTTTTAACTGTATTATCACCCAGCTCTCAGTGTAAATAAATTTGACCTGAGTTGTTGTTTGGTGGAATTGTTGTGGACTCTCTCTTTAAAACTACAGCCCATTTAACTGGTTCACTTATGAATATCCACAGCATAACCCAGCCTTAAAATGAATTCACTCACAGGAAAAAATGTTACATAAGAGTGAGCACGCTGAGATAGATTTGGTTTCACAGTATGCGCTGTTACTGTGTAGCGGTGCTGAATACACACTTCTCTTATTGTATCATCCGTAAATAAACTTGCTAGAGCAAAGCCTGATGCTTCTATTACTGTCCCCAGTTTGAAATGCTGACTGGATCCCTGCCATTTCAAGGCAAAGACCGCAAAGAGACCATGGCACTTATTCTCAAGTAAGAATTATTGTTGTATTTCTGCATTTTCTGACAGCCTAATGTTTT
>NW_015506862.1:155941-157851 GCF_001515645.1 Sinocyclocheilus grahami | reverse complement strand
TTACATTAAAGAGATACTTCTACCAGATTTCAGACGAAAAATTTGTTTTGTTGGTGTAAATCAATGTACTATATTATATTATCATTGTAAGGTGACCATTTGTAGTGTAGTTGATTTAAATGGTATCAAATAGCGTGGGACTTGTCAAACTTAGTTTTTTGTTTATCTGTAAATGTAATTTGTGTTGTCACAATACTGAAGTGTCACTAGTTGTTAACTATCCCAAAGAAATTGTATGATTCTCTCCAGTTTTAATAACAGAAATTGGCATTGACTGTAGAAAGACTAGCACCATTAATTTATTTTGTTTTCTTTAATAAGCTCATACCTTTAGTGCACTCAGAATTACTGGCTTGGTGTTTTTCATTTATTGTCCAACTGAGAGGAATTATGATGACCGCTGACTTTGAAATGAACACCATATGTTGTATCTGTGACTGTAAGGATGGGAAGCATAAAGAATTAAATGATTCTGGGTCTTATTTCAATTCCAGGTGTTTTGGTTCCTTGGCGACTCTTTTAAGAAAATGTAGTGTGTTTTTTAGGAAGAAAACAAATAGACAAATTTAGAAACTATTTCTTATAGCATGTGAGATAAAATGTTAAATGTTAATGACACATGAGAAGAGCTAATTTCAATGGACTAGGAGCCATCAAAGAGCAGCAAATCACTGATTTAAGCTGTTTATTCCAGTAGGAGTGTAAACAATATGAAATGCTGAGCACAATAAATATCAGATGGTCACAGTGATATCTCTTTTAGTTGAACATAGTATAAAGCAATTGTATATTATCCTTACGACAGCAGCAGTGGGCATGAATCTCATTTTAGTCAGAGATGATTTCCTGTGTGAATGACTGCAGACAGACTTCCAGACGCTGCCACCAAATGTTTGTCAAAGCTGAGATTGAATTTAGCTGGGTGAATCATTTGATCCATAATTTATAAGGCAGAGATAAATGCCATCGAGACCTTGTGTTGACTGTGGCTTAATATTCTTCTGCCTCAGATTAGTTGTATACATGCAAGCCAGGTCCTGACTCGCTCGTGTATGACTACTAACATAGTTTGAATGGTAAAATGAAAATGGAATAGTTAATGAGGTGGAATAGTGTTGTGCGGTAGAGTGCAACAGTCAGTTTACTGAAAGAAAAATCCTATTCATTTTGTTCATGAGAAAAAAATTATTTTAGTGATATGTACACCTTTTAGGACAGATCTACCATGAGCTCTGAGGTTGTTACAGTGGTAATTCACCATTGTCAAGATGGGACTTGCAGCAGAAATGCAAAAATTAAAATAAATATATGAATAAAATTGGTGTGACGTGACTAGAGAATACAGAGAAAAAGGGCTGTGGCATTTCGTTTCACTAAAAACACCCATAATGAACTTTTGATTTTTGTGCTGTTGATCTGAAACATGGAAAAAGAGTAAACACTGTTCATTTACATACAGTGGGGAAAAAAAGTATTTAGTCAGCCACCAATTGTGCAAGTTCTCCCACTTAAAAAGATGAGAGAGGCCTGTAATTTTCATCATAGGTATACCTCAACTATGAGAGACAAAATGAGAAAAAAAAAATCCAGAAAAATCCATTGTAGGATTTAAGAATTTATTTGCAAATTATGGTGGAAAATAAGTATTTGGTCAATAACAAAATTTCATCTCAATACTTTGTTATATACCCTTTGTTGGCAATGACAGAGGTCAAACGTTTTCTGTAAGTCTTCACAAGGTTTTCACACACTGTTGCTGGTATTTTGGCCCATTCCTCCATGCAGATCTCCTCTAGAGCAGTAATGTTTTGGGGCTGTCGCTGGGCAACACAGATTTTCAACTCCCTCCAAAGATTTTCTATGGGGCTGAGATCTGGAGACTGGCTAGGCCACTACAGGACCTTGAAATG
>NW_015506862.1:147097-155302 GCF_001515645.1 Sinocyclocheilus grahami | reverse complement strand
GGCCTAGCCAGTCTCCAGATCTCACCCCCCTAGAAAATCTTTGGAGGGAGTTGAAAATCCGTGTTGCCCAGCGACAGCCCCAAAACATTACTGCTCTTGAGGAATGGGCCAAAATACCAGCAACAGTGTGTGACAACCTTGTGAAGACTTACAGAAAACGTTTGACCTCTGTCATTGCCAACAAAGTGTATATAACAAAGTATTGAGATGAAATTTTGTTATTGACCAAATACTTATTTTCCACCTTAATTTGCAAATAAATTCTTTAAAAATCCTACAATGTGATTTTCTGGATTTTTTTTTCTCATTTTGTCTCTCATAGTTGAGGTATACCTATGATGAAAATTACAGGCCTCTCTCATCTTTTTAAGTGGGAGAACTTGCACAATTGGTGGCTGACTAAATACTTTTTTGCCCCACTGTATACTACAGACCAGTGTTTAGGATAACACATTACAAGTAACGTGAGTTACGAAATCAGATTACTTTTTCAAGTAACACATTACTTTTTAAATTTACAAGAAAATATCTGAGTTACTTTTTTTCAAATAGGTAATGCCCAGTTACTTTGTTTTCCCATTTATTGACTGGCAGCCCTCTACTGCTGTACAAATTTACAAATTTATATTTCATTCAGCCTGAGGATTATTCAGTTCACTTTTGGTGTGAAATGGCTTTTACATTTGCCAAAAATAGAACTTTATATTAAAAACAAACAAGCAAGCCCAGCCCAGATGAGAAAAAGTAACGCAAAATTAACTTTCCATAAAAAGTTTCCATAAAAAGAAACTAAGTAACTTCTTTAGGAAGTAACACAATATTGTAATGCACTACTTTTAAAAGTAACTTTCCCGAACACTGCTACAGACAATGAATATAAACACATGTGCACCAATAATGGGATTATTTCCAATAATCAGAGTAAGGACTTAATCGCAGTAGATGTTTACATGACTTGAACTTAAACGCCTCTGATTGGCCAATGCGTATAGGAAATCAACATTTGTCTGTGATTGTCTATATTACTAAATGCTGCAAAACATGTTGTAAGCAGAAACCTTTGAAGCTCTCCTGAGCATAAACACGAATACGAATTGAAGCATTTGTCAAAACTGTTTCAAATCACAGCCAAAGAGCTCAGCCGTGTCCACCGTCAATGCTTTTTGCAGCCAGCTGTTACAGCATCTGTTAACAGGGGTTAACTGGGTTATGCTAACCAGCCTAACTTTGACCATTTAGTTCCACATTATAGCACAGCACTTTTAGATTCCTATTTGTTGGGGCTTTAAAAGTTTAGATAAAGCACAGCTGTAGAGGATTTTAGAGGAGTGCTTTCAACACTTGTCTGACTCACAGACAGACCGATGCTTCATGGGAATATTATCCTTTAAATAGTTTTTTTTTTTGTGACAGATGGGTTTTAGGAGAGGTTTGTTTTATCAGGCATTTCATCCCATCCAGAATAAAAAAAAAAATGTCTGTACAACCTGTTATCTGACTGAATGTTTCTGGATGTTTTGCAGGTGCAGGACTTGATGGAGTGGAAGAAATCAAGCGGCATATATTTTTTGCTACAATAGACTGGAATGTGAGTTCCAAACTTTGTACATAATACTATGTAATATTTTGTAATGTTAATCAGTCTTGAATATGTAGGCTGGTAACTCGTGTGTAATATTGTGACTAGGGTTGCAAAAAGGTGGAAAATGTCCAGTAAATTTCGGAAATATTCCAGAAATGTTGGAAACTTTCCAGGATTTTTTTGGAATATTCCAGGGATTTTTGGAAAGTTTCCGGAAATTTACCGGAACATTTCCACCTCTTTGCAACCGTAATTGTGACTGGGGCCTTATTCGTAGCATACTGTTTTCTGCATAGTGCATTTTAAACAGGTTTCTATTAATAAATCCTAAATTACTAAATTCTGCTAACAATTTTTTTTAAACAATAAATGCCATGCGAAGTGGACCTCACTGGGTATCACTCATCTTAAGTGAGATTCCAATCCAAAGAGACCATACAGTAAATGTTCGTTTTGAAGGGAGCTGTGAACAGCATAGGGAATAAGGGAACGCCACTTCACAGGATGTGCAGAGGGAAATTTACCCAACAGTCATTGCACATCACTCCAGCACTTAAAGAAGATTGAATAAAGTAATCTTTGTCCATCATGTTAGAAATAAAAACAGTTCATTTGCATTGTCGGGGAAAGTTACTTTTAAAATGTAATGCATTACCCCCAACACTGTTCATTTCTATTCATAGTGAGTTTCAAACTTACATTTAAAATTGCTTAAAATACTAGAAATATTTTTTTTTACTCCTCAAAAAAATACTGTGTACCTTTTAAATCTTTTTTTAAATTTATTTTGAATGATCAACCATTAAAGTAATATTTAATATTCAGACGTAAATGTAAATGCTATATTTATTTACTTTTGACTAATCCAACACTTAGTTCACATAGCTTTTGATTTTGAATGTTCTATTAAATTACTACTCAAAATTCACAGGAAGCTCCATTATGTCTTGATCCATGTTTTGCTGTAGCAGGTATAACCTCTAGCATTGGTGTATGTGTCTTAAATGATGTATTTTTGGTCAACAGAAATTGTACAGACGAGAAATCAAGCCTCCCTTCAAACCAGCAGTGGGCCGACCAGAGGACACATTCCACTTTGATCCTGAGTTTACATCCCGCACACCGACAGGTGACGCAAATTGCAGTTGATTTTCAGATAATTCACGTAACACTCATATGCTATTTTATTTAAATTATAGCTGGAAGAATCATTGTAAGTCTTTGCTTTCAAGCGTCATAGACAATGTGATAGACAGCAAGCTGGAAACTATTCTTACATAACAGTCTGTGCCCAGCAAGCACAGCGAGAGTGCAAAAACAAATTAGAGTGAACTGCAGCAGCAGAACCTGTTTACCAAGAGCCCTCAGGTCCTGCCGCATAGTGCACCCAGTCAATTCATACTGCTCAAATGGGATCAATTGTGTGTTTCCATTCATAGAGAGACTGTGTCCACGTTGCCTTTCTAAATATGTTTGTATCTGTGTGTCTGCAGACTCACCCGGTGTTCCACCCAGCGCTAACGCACACCAGCTCTTCCGCGGCTTCAGCTTTGTGGCCTCTAACCTGGGCCAAGAACAGCCACTGGCTGAGACCAAGCAAAACTCTGTGAACCCAATTGTACAGGTGAGTAGGACTCTAAGAACTTGTATGGTGTTGCATGCTGGCAACCATCCCATCCACAACTGCACAGCAACATTCTTAAAACAGCACAAAATGCATTAAGAGTATAGTGTGATGTTAAAACTCACTCAAAATACCTTAGCGAGTGCATAGCAAAAAGTCACTCAAAATACTTTAACAAAAATATACCAACTAAAAGCTATTTTTAAATACATTACATATACATAGCAACATGGGAAAAATAACACTTAAAATACCTTAAAAGCTGTAGCAACATGCTAAAATCAGCTCAAAATATCTTCCAACTGCAAAGAAACATGCTAAAAGCCTCTCAAAATACCTTAGCAAATGTATTACAACTAAAAGCCATTCAAAATAAATTAACAGTTCTGAATGCTAATGTATTAGCGACCAATAAAAAATAAAAAATAAAAACACTTAAAATGTCATAGTGACATGCAAATAAAAAAGACTTTAAATACCTTAGCGAATTAAGAGACATGCTAAAATCAACTCAAAATACCACAACTGCATAGTGAAGTGCTAAAAGTCACTGAAAATACCTACCAGCTACATAGCGATGCTAAACACCACTCAAAATACCTCAGCAAACGTATAACAACTAAAAGCCATTCAAAATACTTTAGCAGCCACACAGCAATATAAAAAAAACACTTAAAATACCTTAGCATATGTAGCAATGTGCTAAAATACTCGGAACTATTTAACTATATAACTAAAACTCGTAATACTGTGAATGCATAGTGAAATGCTAAAAACAAACATGCAAAAAACCTTAGCGAGTGCTTAGCGGCGTGTTATAAGCCACCCAAAATACTGTTGTAAAAATATAGCAACCAAAAGCTATTTAAAATACATTAGCGAAAACATAGCAACATGGGGAAAATAGCACTTAAAATACCTTAACAGCTCTAGCAACATGCTAAAATCAACTCAAAATACTTTCCAACTGAATAATAACATGCTAAAAACCACTCAAAATACCTTAGCAAATGTATAACAACTGAAAGCCATTCAAAATAAAAACAAATATTTTACAATTTTGAATGTTAATGTCTTAGCGACCAGTAAAAAAATAAAAAAGAAACACTTAAAATGTCATAGTGACATGCAAAAAAAAAAACTTTAAATACCTATGCGCATTATAAATATATAATAAATAATAAACTATAAATATGCGCATTTGGAGACATGCTAAAATCAACTCAAAATACCACAACTGCATAGTGAAATGCTAAAAGTCACTTAAAATACCTTAACTACATAGCGACATGCTAAAAAACACTCAAAATACCTTAACAAAGGTATAACAACTAAAAGGCATTCAAAATACTTCAGCAGTCACATAACGACATGCAAAAACACTTAAAATACCTTAGCATAGTTAGCAACATGTAAAATCAATGCAAAATACAGCAGAATGCAAAGTGAAATACTAAAAATCACTCACAATACCTTAATAACTGCATACCGACATGCTAAAAGCCACTCAAAGTATAGCAAACCTAAAGTATCTATAAGCCATTCAAAATACATTAACAACCACTTAGCAACATGCAATAAACAGTTAAAACACATTAGTGCAAGTAGCAACATGTTAAAATCAACTCAAAATACTGCAACTGCATAGTGAAATGCTAAAAGCCACTCAAAATACCTTAGCAAATGTATACCAACTAAAAGCCATTCAAAATACTTTAGCAGCCATGTAGCTATATGCAAAAAAACACTTAAAATACTTTAGCACATGTAGCAATGTGCTAAAATCAACTCGAAATGCCGCAAATGCATAGTGAAATGCTAAAAATCACTCAAAATACTTAGCAACTGCATGCATGCTAAAAGCCACTCAAAATACCTTATATACCATCTAAAAGCCATTCATACTTAATATAATAATAGTATTATAATAGTAACCATGTAGCGACAATCGACTCAAAATAGGGCATGGTAAAGTAGTAAAAAAAAAAAAACTCAAAATACCTTAGCAACTGTGTAAAAGTACCATAGCAACCACCCACATCACCTATTTATCAAGGCAGCAAATTTTGCACTGGCAAACATCACCTCCCATTTCTTCAGAAAATGTACAAATGCATTTTCTTTCGTGATGCAAGATACAAGTGAGTGAGAAAACAACGAATAGTTCACTTATGCATGCTTTGCTACACTGAGGGCTAGTTGCTGACATATAAGAAATATTGCAGTCAGCCAAGCCAAAGTTGTTCTCTATCCGTTTAACCTTGGTCTGGCTGTACACACGGGGTCAGTTCAGACCGATTACTCAGGGAAGCAATGCTGCGTTGCACAGCACAAAACAAGAAGAAAGAGGAGGAAAAAAGAGCCCCGTGTTACATAAACTTAACATATTCTGCCAGATGGTTCATACCTGAAGAGCTGCTTTATTGAAGTGACTGCTCTGTGGTGGCAGTGACCGGAATGAGATGTATTGATTGGCGGGGATGCACTGGCACACGAGCAGATATCTGCTCTGCGGTGCTGTTGTCTAGATCATTCTGATCTGGTGTGGCATCTGCCGAGCATACGATATTAACTTGCTCTGATAGTGCTCATGAACAAGCATAAGTGCAGCTAATTGTGGAGAATTTATAAACCTGTGCCGTGGATTGCTTTTGTTTTCGGGAGGCGTTTCATTTACCTGAAGATGCTGTCGGTTACTTGCATCTTTGACATCTAATTTAAGAAAATTAGACGAAACAGGTATAGAAAATAGTTAAAAAACTAGAATTTATTGTTAAGTAATGCACTTGACCTATTTGCAAATTTGGTGACACTTTGTTTAAAGGTCCGGTTCTCGCAATTAACAAAAACATTAACTACAACTTTTGCCTCAATAAACCCCTAATTTGCTGCTATTGATTGTTAGCAAGTTATTTAAGTTTATATATATATATATACTGTATGTATATATATATATTAAAGACACACGTTTGACCATGTTCTAGTATAGGTCTTAAAATCGAAAAGTGAATTTACTGAAAGGATATCTGATATCTGGAAATTTTAACCAAGTTATAATGCTAAAAAAATAAATAATAATAATAATAATAACTCTATGCAGAAAAAAAATCATTCTTAATCTTATGCCTAATGTTCTGAAAATGGGTCCGGTTAAGAGGTTTGCATAACTGGATATTACTGTTGTTCGTTTAACATTTCTATCATAACATAGTTGTCAAATATTAAATGTTAACTACTTACTTACATTTGACATTTCACTTTTTGACTGTTAAAACTGAAGCATCATGCTGAAATTTGTGCTTGGCTGCTGTAAACATTAATAGCTCTCTTTTATTTGATTGGCCATTTAAGTTATTGACTCCTTTAAATTGAGTGCTGCTAGAGCACTGATCAGCTCAAGTGAGAAAGTTGATTATCTTGTCATTGTACACTATCTTTGCCACACTAAATTTCAGTAATTTTTATGCAATTATTTCACAATTTATTATGCACGTCAAAAAAAAAGCATATATCCATATCTGTGTGCTTAATGGTGCATGGTTCTGTGTAAATGAAATGGGACGTCAGAGTCACCTTGTCGTTGTCAAACCTTGTTGTTTGTTAGCTATGCATGAGTATCAACACATAAGGTGTGATCGCAGTGTGAAGGTGACTATTCACCATTAAATAGATGCAAGAAGAAATGGACCAAACACAGTTCATTATGCAAATGTAACAATGATGCAATCCTGAACATTCAACAAGGTCAAGGTTTTTTGAAAAACAGTTGTATAAAGAAATTATTTGTTAAAGAACACCAGATGGTGAAATTTTCAGTAATTTTCAGGTATACAGGGTGAAAGATGTGGGCCGGTAAGTGAAAGGTCGTATGGTCAAACCCTTGAAGGGAGATGTGAATTATCATCATTGTGCCCTTGAGCAAGACACTTAACCTCAGCTTACTCCTGGACAGGGCCGGGGTGGGACTCATTTTCAGCCCTGGAATTTCATGCCTTAGACAGGCCCACTTTTTTTTTTTTTTTTTTTTCTATTATTCGCTCGCATATCTCCAACAACTGAGGTTTGTTTTTTTTTTGTTTTTTTGAGCAAGGTGTCCACTGTCAGGGGAGTCAAAAGATAATTACGTCATCATTAGGGTTGCCAATTAACTTCAGAAATGGAAAATAAGGGACAATTGTGAATCTGATTCTTTAAGAAAATTGTGTTTATTCTTGTATTCTTGTAGACAATAAGTATTTATTCTTTAAGAAAATAAGGGACGTTCCAAATATTTGTACTGTACCATAATGTAGGCCTATATCTGCCTGCAGTTAAAAAGTTCTCAGAATTAATCACATTGGTTTTGCTTAACCCATTTATGTACAATTATTTTATTTTTGACTTCACAACTGTCACGCTACAGCTACTGTGAGGAGCGTGGAGCGAGGAACGTTGAAACGTGGAGTAGATTTCAAACAAGGAGACTTTAATGAACATCCAATGGAACGTCTCGGTTACGTATGGTAACCCTCGTTCCCTGAAGGAGGGAACGGAGACGTCACGTCGGGTGACCGACGGAATTGGGATCTCGCTTAGAGAGACCAATCCACTTCGAGTGTAAACTAAACAAGCCAATGCATATTGGCATATGATTATTGCATCCAGCTGCTGCTGATCACAGCGTGAGTATAAGTAGGCAGCAGATGCAGTCAGGGTTACCTGGGAATCAGCCGGCTCGAACTCTAGGCACGAATCATTGACCGAAAATGCGTGCATGTCCCCTACCCTCTTGATGAAGGCCAATGGCAGCAGGAGCAAAGTCTTCATCGAAAGGAACTTCAGCTCAACCGTCTGCAAAGGCT
This sequence comes from Sinocyclocheilus grahami, assembly GCF_001515645.1. Lineage (NCBI taxonomy): Eukaryota > Metazoa > Chordata > Actinopteri > Cypriniformes > Cyprinidae > Sinocyclocheilus > Sinocyclocheilus grahami. Next base: position 147,255 of record NW_015506862.1, on the reverse strand, counting down.
CAAATGGGCCCTGCTGTAGTGCTGTGAGCACTAGAGTCAGGTCCCAAGAGGGTATAGAGGGGGGTCGTGGATGATTTAACCTTCTCGCCCCCTTAAGGAACCTGACAACCAGGTCATGCTTCCCCAGCGACCTCCCTTCTACGGGGTCGTGGTTAGCA
>NW_015506862.1:145221-146426 GCF_001515645.1 Sinocyclocheilus grahami | reverse complement strand
CCTGCTCCTCGTCCTCCCTGACCTTGCACAGCAACTGTGCAAGAAGACTCACTGGGGGAAACGCATACTTGCGAAGGTCCCGCAGCCAGCTGTGTGCCAGTGCGTCCGTGCAGAGTGTTCCCTCAGCCAGGGAGAAGAACAACTGGCAGTGAGAGGTTTCTGGCGAGGCAAACAGGTCTACCTGAGCGGCTCCAAAACGTCTCCAAACCAGCTGGACCGTCTGGGGATGGAGAGACAGTTGATGTGTCAGTGCAGTTGGTGCCTCGTCCAGACCCCTGACACTGCAAGCCCGTTGTACGTGGCCCCCCAGCCGGTGGTCGAGGCATCCGTGCAAACCACAGCATGCCTGGAGACCTGCTCTAGGGGGACTCGTGCCTGGAAAAACGCAAGGTCTGACCACGGGGTGAAGGTTTGGCGGCAGGCCGGTGTAACTTGGACCCGGAGAGTGCCGCATTGCCACGCCCACCGTGGGACTCGGCCATGGAGCCAGTGCTGCAGCGGACTCATATGGAGCAGCCCCAGTGGCGTGACTGCCGCCATAGCTGCCATATGCCCCAGGAGCCTCTGAAACTGTTTCACTGGGACCGCCATCCTGCTCTTGAATGTATTCAAGCAGTTCAACACTGACTGAGCACGTTCCGGCGTGAGGCGTGCTGTCTGTCCGACCAAGTCCAACTCCATACCGAGAAAAGAGATCCTCTGCATCGGGGAGAGTTTGCTCTTTTCCCAGTTGACCCGAAGGCCCAACAGGCTGAGGTGTGAAAGTACCAAATCCCTGTGTTCGTACAACTGATCCTGAGACTGAGCGAGTATGAGCCAATCATTGAGGTAGTTGAGAATGCGAATGCCCTGTTCTCTCATGGGAACAAGGGCTGCCTCCGTAACTTTCGTGAAGACACGGGGCAAAAGGGACAGCCCGAAGGTATGCCCTGGTATGCCCGCCCCTCGAATGCAAACCTCAGGAATGGCCTGTGGCGCGGAAGGATCGAAACATGGAAGTACGCGTCCTTCAGGTCAATCTCTGTGAACCAATCTTGGGGACGGATACACCTAAAGATCCATTTCTGCGTGAGCATCTTAGGTAAGGGCTGTAAAACCCCGACCTCATATCGGCTGGAGGAACCGGCTCTATCGCGTCCTTCGCCAGTAGGACTGCGATCTCTGCACGCAAGACAGGGGCATCTGCTGCTTTCCCTGAAGTAAAG
>NW_015506862.1:110800-145077 GCF_001515645.1 Sinocyclocheilus grahami | reverse complement strand
GGGCTGGGTAGCTCTAGCCAGGCTCCCAGACACCGTGTAAGTGGCGTCAACGGAACTACAGGTGTACCCGCAGTGGGGCAGCGCGGAAGAACGCAGGGACCCAGCCGAGGCCGGTCCGAGGCAGGGTCTGGGTGTGTGTAACTCTGACCTGCATTTGAGCAGAGGGTGCGTGGGTAGTCCGTTGGTTCGTCCTCCCGATCCGCCCAATAGAAGAAATTGCTCTTTTGTCGAGTATTTGGGTACCGCTGCGTGGGCGACGAGCGGGCTGAGGTGCTGCCACCGGCGGCCGGGTGGAGGCAGCAGCTGCACGCCGGGGCAGAATGTACCTGATGGCCTCAGTCTGCTTTTGGGCAGCGGAGAACTGCTGGGCGAAGTTCTCCACTGTGTCGCCGAAAAGGCCGGTCTGGGACACGGGGGCGTTCAAGAATCTTGTCTTGTCCGTCTCACGCATGTCGGCCAGACACAGCCAGAGATGGCACTCCTGGACCACCATAGTGGACATCGCACGACCCAGAAACCGCGCCGTAACCTTCGTCGCTCGTAGCCACCCTCGTGCAAGTCCCCCAGTGCCTTAGCCTGGTGCACTTGCAATAACGCCGAAGCGTGTAAGGCGGACGCAGCTTCTCCACAGGCCATATAAGCACTGCCGATCAAGGCCGACGAGTGCCTACAGGCCCGTGAGGGGAGCAACGGCTTTAAATACACATGACATGACGAGGGGATGACGAGAAACACCTGGGAGCAATAAACATAATTGCACATGAGGGAAAACTGAGTCATGGAACACAAGACACAGGACTGACAACAATCCCAATTTCGTCGGTCATCCGACGTGACGTCGAGAGTGACTGACTGAAAGGCAACTAGGAACACACACGTAGCGGGGAATGACGATATTCAATACCGGACGAAGAACTCAGAACAGAAAACACTTTAAATACACATGACATGACGAGGGGATGACGAGAAACACCTGGGAGCAATAAACATAATTGCACATGAGGGAAAACTGAGTCATGGAACACAAGACACAGGACTGACAACAATCCCAATTTCGTCGGTCATCCGACGTGACGTCGAGAGTGACTGACTGAAAGGCAACTAGGAACACACACGTAGCGGGGAATGACGATATTCAATACCGGACGAAGAACTCAGAACAGAAAACACTTTAAATACACATGACATGACGAGGGGATGACGAGAAACACCTGGGAGCAATAAACATAATTGCACATGAGGGAAAACTGAGTCATGGAACACAAGACACAGGACTGACAACAATCCCAATTTCGTCGGTCATCCGACGTGACGTCGAGAGTGACTGACTGAAAGGCAACTAGGAACACACACGTAGCGGGGAATGACGATATTCAATACCGGACGAAGAACTCAGAACAGAAAACACTTTAAATACACATGACATGACGAGGGGATGACGAGAAACACCTGGGAGCAATAAACATAATTGCACATGAGGGAAAACTGGGACATGGAATACGTGGGGAGCAAAACTCAAGACACAGGACTGACATTACCCCCCCTCCCGGAAGGCGCATCCATGCACCCCACAACATCCAACGGGGAGAGGGGGTGGGCGCTATGGAGGCCCCTCAGGACAGACACGGGACGGCAGGCCTCCAGAGCGGTACCCATTCCGGGACCTTTGGTGGATCAGGCAGTTCGGGGCACCATGGCGGAGCAGGCAGACTAGGAAGCCATGGTGGATCAGGCAGTTCGGGGTGCCATGGAGGAACAGAGAGCTCAGGGAGCCATGGCGGAGCAGACAGTTCAGGAGGTCATGGCGGAACAGGGAGCTCGGGGCGCCATGGTGGAGCAGGCAGACTGGGAAGCCATGGCGGAGCAGGCAGTTCAGGAGGCCATGGCGGAGTAGGGAACTGTGGAGGCCATGGCCGGACGGCCTCCGTGGCCTCGCCACTCGGCCCGGCCACTATGGACGAACCCATACCATTTATCAAATGGTTTCTAGGGTGGTCTAAATGGCTGCTAGAGCATGACTAAACAGTTTCCACCATGGTAATTAAGCCATGGCGGAGCAGACCTATACCCAAACAAAAATACTTGGGGAAAATATCAATCGCTAAGGCCCTCCGTGGGCCTGACTCGGGAACTGGAGACCTCATTAGGCTGGACGTGGAAACTGGAACCCTCTCTGGGCTAAACTCAGGGACAGGAACCCTATCTAGGCTAAACTCGGGGACGGGAGCCCTCTCTGGGATAAACTCGGGGACAGAAGCCCTCATTGGGCTAAACTCTGGGACTGGAGCGACACTGGAGCTGACTCAGGGGCTCGAGCCGACACTGGAACTGACTCAGGGGCTGGAGCCGACACTGGAGCTGGCTCAGGGGCGAGGATGAGGGCTGAGAACAGTCTTTTCCTCCTCACCCTCCTCCTTTGATTAAGGGTGAACGGCGCGGCCGGCGGACTTGACAACGGAGCGGCCGGCGGGCTTGACAATGGAGCGGCCGGCAGGCTTGACTGTGGTACAGTGAGCAGCGGGATTCCGGATCGGGATCGGAGACTCTCCAGACACCGGATGACCGCCTCCTTCCAATCGAGGTTGGTGGTGTCTGGGAGTTCCGTTGGCTGATGGTAAGTGATCCCGAGCCGGAACAGCGTCACAAGGGTCTCTCCATCGAGGGAGCTGGCAAGGGCGAGCAGCACGACTACCCTCGCATAGGTGAGCAGCACGACTGCGTGAGCGATGAACATGGCTCATTCATCCATGTTTGCTGGTCCGGTATTCTGTCACGTTACCGCTACTGTGATGAGCAAGGAACGTGGAGTAGACTTCAAACAAGGAGACTTTAATGAACATCCAATGGAACTAGGAACACACACTAGGATACACAAAGGAAACACTTTAAATACACATGACAAAGTGAGGGGATGACGAGAAACACCTGGGAGCAATAAACATAATTGCACATGAGGGAAAACTGAGTCATGGAACACAAGACACAGGACTGACAACAACAAGTGTAGTAGGCTAATTTAGGTGAAAATACTGTGAAATTAGAAATGGCATTAAATTTGAAAGCATAACAACTGAAGGTATATGAAACATCAGTCAATAAAGCATATTTTTAAGCATTTTTTACAATATAGGCACTTAAAGTTTTGAATTAAAATATTATTTCAACCATATAGCCTGTGAATAAATGAAAATGCATACTTTTCAATGAAAGAAAACTTGGAGAGTGTGGGCTGCTTCTGGTGCTTCGATTTGTATGTCAATATAATGAGGTCCAAGTTTAAGAATACACAAAGTTTTTTTTTATGTATTTACATTACTAACAATGAAATACGTCTTCCTTTAGGTAGATTGAATGTTTTCCTTGCTAAATGTTCGGCTCATGATCAATAAGTTGCATTCGCCCAAACTGATCTGATGGGCTGTGAGAAAATAATAAATAAAAAGAGTGGGCCTGCTGGGAGTGCAGGCAGCCTAGGGACAGCATATTTCAACCCAGTGGCATGACAACACACTGGCCCTAGCGGCCAAAAAACAGACCGACCCACCGGGAATCCTCCCAGTGCCCCCGATTAGCCAATCCGGGCCTGCTCCTGGAGGACAGTCAGGGCAGTGAGTGTGCTGTAAGATGCTTGGGGTTAAATCATCTTCTACAGTAGACACTGAATCCACTCTTCAAAATGTACGAATGCCACTGCATTAGATTACAATAAATGATACAACTATTCAAAATGAAGACTGTTAATGGAAAGTTAGTGGAATATGTCCATAGTTGAAGTAATGTTGTCATTTTACCACTCATAATATCCAATAGATGATCAGTATATTCATGCATACATTTTATTGCAGCAACTTCATGGCAACAGCATTCATTTCACTGACGGCTATGAGTTGAAGGAGGATATCGGCATTGGAGCGTATTCGGTCTGCAAACGTTGTGTCCACAGAATCACCAGTGTGGAGTATGCTGTCAAAGTAAGTATGAAATCTAATCTTTGAAAGCACTAGGTTCCATTAAATGCTCTTTGTGTGACAAAACACAGTGTTATTTTAGTGAACAGCAGAGGTACTGGCGGTTTCATATGAGCATTTTGATGAACTGCCGTAGAGGACAGCATCACTCAGTGTCAGTCGAGGCTTTATCAGACAACGCTGTGACCAGCCCACTTCATTTCAGATCATTGACAGAGCCAAGAAGGACCCGTCTGAAGAGATCGAGATTCTTCTGCGATACGGCCAGCACCCAAACATCATTACTCTGAAGGATGTGAGTCACACTTTGAAAGAAATGCTACTTTAGTTCAATGGAAACCCCTTACTAGGCCATGCAAATTTTGACTATTTAATCTGTGCCCATGATTTTGTGTTCTGTATTTAGAGTTATGAACACAAAACTGTATTCATGGATTTTAACTATTCGTAACTTTTCTGTATAAATAGGCAGAAAATATCTGTTATTTTATTTTGAAGATAAAATTGTTAAATTAGTTAATAGAGGTTTCCTATTTACAATTTCATAAAGTGTAGTTTTCAATAATACATTTATATTTCACCCATACATATGTTTATTAAAACTTAAATTTTATGAACTATAGTAAGAGACAATTTCCTAGAATGCTTTAATTTGCTTAATATATTATAGTCAGAAGAAGTTAGTATTCATTTTGATGAAGTTAAGTCTGAATTTGTTGTGAGTAGCTTGGACAAAACTTAGCTTAGAGAAATGCCTAATCAAAAAAAAAAGTAAGTAAAAAAAGTATTCTTCATATCAGGGAATAAATAGACATAGTCCAAATTAAAATGATTTTCTTACTTAGTATTTTTTTACTAGTTTTCTAGTACAAATATCTAAACATTCTTGAATCTACTTCAGAAGCAAAATGACTAGTTTTACGAAAATATTAATCAATATTTTGTTAGTTTTTGCTTAAAACAAGAAAAAAATCTGCAGATATTGTTTTCTTGCTTTAAGCAAAACTTTTTTGCTTCTCAAGTAAATGTATCTTGATGCATTAGGTAGGAATGTTTAGATATTTGTAATGGAAAAGACAAAAATTTGCACTGATAGCTAATGATCTAATGAAACTGTTCTGTTGTGTGTTAAAATTCCTCAAATTCAGTTTCAAATTCCCTTCCTGTCATTCCAGTTTAACTTCCTGTGTGTTGTAGTCAATTCCATTTTAAATTCTTGGATCGAAAAAAGGAGTTTTCAAAAACTACAATGAACGACTCGTTTGGACTACAACGCATATTTTCCGGGATTTGTGATATCACAAATACCGACGAATGGGACGAGACCTGGTTGAGCTGCACTAGAGAAGACAGCGAGTGTTATCACTATGTCGGCGACACGCTAGCTTTCCCAAGGCTGATGAACTTAGAGTGGTTACAATCATCCAAGTTTAAATCGCACTCTAATTTATTTGATTTTGATGCAATATTTACACTGAAGCTCGCAAGCGGCTATGGTAAGGGGCATGACATTTCCCGACCAGGCGCCGACCGCCGAGTGGTGCCAATCACAACACTCACTGGCCCAGCTAACCAATCACAGCACACACTGGCCCAGCTAACCAATCACAGCACCCACTGGCCCAGCTAACCAATCACAACACACACTGACCCAGCTAACCAATCACAACACTCACTGGCCCAGCTAACCAATCACAGCACACACTGGCCCAGCTAACCAATCACAGCACCCACTGGCCCAGCTAACCAATCACAACACACACTGACCCAGCTAACCAATCACAACACTCACTGGCCCAGCTAACCAATCACAGCACACACTGGCCCAGCTAACCAATCACAGCACCCACTGGCCCAGCTAACCAATCACAACACACACTGACCCAGCTAACCAATCACAACACTCACTGGCCCAGCTAACCAATCACAGCACACACTGGCCCAGCTAACCAATCACAGCACCCACTGGCCCAGCTAACCAATCACAACACACACTGACCCAGCTAACCAATCACAACACTCACTGGCCCAGCTAACCAATCACAGCACACACTGGCCCAGCTAACCAATCACAGCACCCACTGGCCCAGCTAACCAATCACAACACACACTGGCCCAGCTAACCAATCACAGCACATTTCGTATTTCAGAAGGCGGGCCTTCATTTGATACAGGAACTATTCGAGCCATTCATGCCAGACTGGGGAGAAAGGGTTTTGTAATCATGTAAAATATGTGGAAAATAATGTGTTTTTCGAACAACCTAGTATGAAAGCCTGTTCTAGTACACCTCCAAAACAAAATCAAGACTTTGTAAAAGAGCATAATAGGACCCCTTTAATGTTTTTAAGGCCTTTATCTCAGCTGTCTTATCATGTTAACCTGCATTACTGTTGATCCAGTTTCACAAGTTGTCTTCTGGTTGCGTAAAGCCTCCTGGGCTCCCTCTGGTCTGCTGATGTCTGTGATTGAAAGCTGCATCACAGCAGTGTGATGGAGAGAGTGAGCTGAGCTGTACTGTGCTGTGTGCTGCAGGTCTATGACGACGGCAAGTTCGTGTATCTGGTGATGGAGCTGATGAGAGGAGGAGAGCTGCTGGACAGGATCCTGCGGCAGAAGTGCTTCTCAGAGCGCGAGGCCTCAGCTGTGCTCTGCACCATTACCAAGACTGTGGAGTATCTGCATTCACAGGGGGTCAGTTTGCATGTGGTCACAGTGGGGACGCTACAGACAATACTTACTTGTTTGGTTGCTACTGATGATAGAAGTGCCATAACGTTCTAATACAGCAAATTACACAGATTTTAGTCACTTTGTGAACTGAATTGCTTCTTCATCTGTGTCCAGGTTGTGCATCGAGACTTGAAGCCCAGTAACATGCTGTATGTCGATGAAACAGGCGACCCAGAGTCCATTAGAATATGTGATTTTGGGTTTGCCAAACAGTTAAGGGCTGAAAATGGTCTGCTCATGACACCGTGCTACACTGCAAACTTTGTGGCCCCTGAGGTACTTTTAGATACATTTTCTTTTCTGTTCAGTGTTATGATTTATTCATCTCGTTTGTAAAACATGTCATACAAATGTAAAATTATTTAAAATAACAATTGCTCCTAAAAATTAATGCTGTTTAAAAGTCTACTTAAAGATAACCAAACTATATTGCTTGTTTTATCAAAAGTTTAAATCTTTAAATGCAACTCATCCAATCAGAATTAGAACTAAGGGTTAAAACCATAGACTGTAAAAAAAGATGGACGACGCGTCTCCTATTCCTTCCACTATAAAAAAGTGAAGCCAAAGCATCTCAGTATGGCCGCTGCCATCTTGAGTAAATTACGCCATTTGGAGCCCAAGTCTGCGCAGTAAAGATTCATTTGGTGCCAGAGTCTGTGCAGTAGAGATTCGTTTGGTGCCAGAGTCTGCGCAGAAGAGATTCATTTGGTGCCAGAGTCTGCGCAGTAGAGATTTGTTTGGTGCCAGAGTCTGCGCAGTAGAGTTGCGAGGTGGAGCCGCGGAATCAAACTCCCGCAGACCCAATCAAGCATAACAACACGCCCCATTTTTATAGCATCAAATTACTAGGTAAAATCAAACTTATCACAGAAACGAACAATTGAACATATATCAGCGTGATAACAACTACCTTTAATGACCAAAACCATCTTTCGGAAAATTGTATTGGAAGTGTCATTTATTTTTTTATTTTGACTCAAGTCCCATTCGTTTACATGGAGAGGGCGGGGTTTATGACCTGTACTGCAGACAGCCACCAGGGGGCGATTAAAGACCCCGCAGCTTCACTTTTCAGGACGTGTGAGGCACACCCGGTTAAAACTAAGGGCCAGTTTTACTAAGCAGGGCAAATTAGCACGAGTGCACAATTGCAAAACAGCACCGATGGGTGTGGAAATTTCTGCGGGTGATTTACTAATAACGCGCAAATTAAAGAACACAGACGCAACATCTCATTTACATATCGACCAACACAATATACCAAGTGCAGCGCAAATTAGCATAGTCACAAATAAAGAATAAACAAATAAAGAAGCCACAGTACATTGAAAAGAACCTGAAGCCAAAAAATGAAGGTTTGCTAGAAGTTTTGGTGGAGCTGGTATTGCGTGACTCCTAGTTGAGGGTTCCAAGTCGTCTTTTATTTCCTGAAGCAAATTAAAAATAACATGGCTTGGCAAATGATATGTTCAGATAATGTGTTCTTCTGGCATTCAAAATAAATTAATACTTGTGGAAAAAATCCTCTCCCTTCTACCACGCGCTCCTCCTAGCAACAATAATTGCAGCCATTTCAAGTGCAAAATAGTTTAAGACATGCTTTTTTTTGGCGTTAAATAATGGCGCAAATGCCAGTAATTTGTCGAGCGCAAGTGTTAGTAAAACGCGTTGCGTGATTCATTTTAATACTCTCCTCCCATAACTTTTGCTTCTGAAAGGGAAACTCCTACAAATGCATATTCAATAAGGTCAGGTGCAAAAATAACGGTCCACGCCTTTTCAGCATTAATTCTTCACTGCGCGTCTTTAGTAAAACCTGACAGTACTATTTTAACAGCAAAAGACGGTTTGCGCTGGCGCAAGCTGTTAGTTAAACTGGCCCTAAGTCTTATAATAAATGTTCACACCTGTGATTCATTCAGGTCCTGAAGAAACAGGGATATGATGCTGCCTGCGATATCTGGAGCCTGGGAATCTTACTGTACACCATGCTGGCAGGGTAAGTTGATGTTTCATATTACATATACACTACCATTCAAAAGTTTGAGATCAGTAGGATTTAAGTATTGATTGATTGATTGATTTTTAATACAGCAATACAATACTTTTATTCTGGAAGGATGCATTCAATTTAACAAAAGAGACCATAAAGACTTTACTTCTCTTCGTTTTTTAAATTTCAGCATATAAGAATGATTTCTGAAGGAACACATGACATTGAAAACTGGAGTAATGGCCACTGAAAATTCAGCTTTGCCATCAAATAAATAAATAAATACCATTTAAAAAAATACTTTACTTAAACTGCAAAGGTAAAATATAAAATACATAACTAAACAAGCAACCAGTCGCCACTCGCACATAAGAAAAAAATCCTGATGGATCTAATTCATGTGTCACCATGCAACCATGCTGCAATGTTTTTTTCTTAATCTCAGTATGAACAGATTCTATTTGTTGCTTTAAATGAACTGACAGTATTCATCTAGGTATGCACTGTTTCTGCCATCAATCTGCCCACATGACCCAAGAGTCCTGTCTTCATTTTCTATGACATTACGAATGACCTGTCAAAACAAACAAATCAGAATGCTATGTAGCACATCCTTTCTCCCATTGCCCAGATGAGGGACTAATTTCTAGAGCAGGGTGGAGGGGATTACTAGGTACATAAGCCGGGTCAAGTCACAGAGTAATTGTACTGAACACAATGCCAGAGCTATCAGAATCCAAGCAGCTCTCTCAATTTAATGTTCCTGACTATGGATTGAGCTTTAAACCTCTGTGTAATCAGAACATTTGAAAAAAAAAAAAATAAAATCATCTCACTCTTCTGACCTAGCCATATTTGTACGCTAAAAATAACACAGTGGAAATGGGGGTATTACAAAAATAATACCTCTTTTATTTCTCGCATTCACAAGTTCTTTCACACACTCAGCTCTTGTTCTGTCCCACAGTTTCACGCCCTTCGCTAACGGCCCTGACGACACACCAGAAGAGATCTTGGCTCGCATTGGCAGTGGGAAATTTGCCCTGTCAGGAGGCAACTGGGACACGGTGTCTGATGCAGCCAAGGTCAGCTTCCCTCAGATTTTTGCTTGTTGGGATTAGGTCTGGCCAATACAGTATATAGCCCTTAAACCAAAAAAACATTTTTCCAAATATTTCTGCCTTTTGACAATATTCAGTATGGTTGTTAACATCTTTTTGCTGTTTAATTCAATAAAATTTTTATTTATTTAAGTACATACAGTACCATTCACAAAAATTGTGATGTTTTCAAATGACATTTTTTAATGCTCACTAAGGCTACCTTTACTAAATCAAAATACAGTGGAAAAACTGTGAATATTGTAAAACATTAAAACTGAAAACAAGCATTTTCTATTTGAATATATTTTAAAATGTAATTTATTCCTGTGATGCAAAGCTACATTTTCAACAGTCATTATTTCAGGCATCAGTATAACATAATTCTTCAGAAATCATTCAATATCATAATATCATTAAAAAAAAAAATCTCACTATTGTCAATGTTAAGAACAGCTGCTTCATATTTTTTTGTGAAAACCGTGATACTTTTTTTTTTAGGATTCTTTAATGAATAGAAAGCTTAAATCATCAACATAAACAATTTCCCCTGTGGACTTCAGGAGTGTAGCATCATGAAGTGTGTCGTTTTAACGGTGCATAACAAAGATCACAGTTATCATTCCCAAACTGTGTGCAGGCGGACAGAAACCCAGTCGTTCATTACAGTTGCTACTACTTGCTGCAGACACTTCAATTAAAGCCATTTAGAAGATGCTTTGGTCTATCATGGTGACAGTGCTGCACCTTTAGCTATGTGCCAGCATTATTAGCATCTTTTGAACATGCATGCCATGTACAGGATGCATTTTTATGACAAACAAATGGTTCTAACATGCTAATGAAAGCACAAGGAACATCGTTGATGTTGTTTTTGTAACCTTCTGTAATGTCCCAGTTTTACTTTTTTTAGTTGATCTTTTTTGGTGATTTTATTGGTCTTATGTAATGCTGAGACTATTGAAAACAGCTGTTTTTAATTGTAATGTTTCTATTTTATTTAATTTTTTCATATTGCGTATTTGCACCACACTGGTTTTATTTATTTATTTATTATAAATATTTTTGTTAATATGCATGTTTATTTCTGTTTCTGTTTAATTGTTTAAATATGAACGTTTATTGAAGATATCCGCTACCTTTTTTATCTATTTATTTTTAAAGTGACCTTTATGCATAAACATGAAACCTATAAACAAGTGCCACACTTTTACACTAGATTGACTGAATGATGATAAAGAAATAAAACATTTCGAATATAAACATGTGCATGCATTTTCACTTTCATGGAAATGTAAAAAAAAAAAAAAAAGAAAATGTGAAAATACAGTTTGAACTAGACTACCAAAATCTATTGTAAAGTCTTTAGATCAACAATCTTGAAAACTCAAGACATGATTTATGTACCGAGGTCATTGCTATTACACCTATAGTTATCAATCACAATCTTCTATTAGTTTATGTTAAACTTTACCAATGTTACATCATTCTCCCATTAAATGTCACAACTTGCCTATATGCGTTAGCTCATGACAGTGTATTAGGAAATCTGTTTTCCACACACAGCACTCTGCTCTGTGAAACTTACATAAGGATATTCAGAAATTATGTTTGCATGCCATACACAATTTGTAGCGGCCTCTGAAAGATTAATGATAGCAGTACAGATGAAAATAACCTTAATTTTGTATGATAAAGTGACAGTCCAGTATTTTTGTATGAATATGATCAACACCTTTTCCTAAATGAAGCTCTGATATGCAGAGAAACACATTCTGGGCTGTTTGAGGACCTTCAGCCAAACTTTATCTTTTGCTGGTGTGGCTTATTTTTTACACGTGAAAAGCTTTAAATTTGAGTTGCTGTTGATGCTGATTGTTGCCCCCCCTTCTGTTTTAACAATACCCCAAAGCAGGTATATGTCAGCGCATCAGTGCTTCTACTAGCTTACGTTAATGCTGTACATCAGGTGTACTACCCTGCCAAGCAGCAATAGCATTAGGATCTGTCCTTGCTAGAAAAGAAATGATACTTTTATGCCTTGTGTTGGCTTGTATACCAACAATTTATAAATAAACAACATAAAAAAATGTGATCAAACTGGTCTCAGTGTTATTATGTGTGGTAATGAATTGTGGACCGTGTCAGTTCTTGGAATTGATAGGGTGAAATAAATAAGAGCATTCACATATTCATAACAGTGTCCTGGAAAGGACGTTTTCAAGTGGATTTATATTTAATTACTAAATGTGGACCACAAAACCAGTAGCACGGGTATATTTGTAGCAATAGCCAAAAAATACATTGCATGGGTCAAAATGATCGATTTTTCTTTTATGCCAAAAATCATAAGGATGTTAAGTAAAGATCATGTTCCGTGAAGATATTTTGTAAATATATTCAAACTTAATTGTTGATTCGTAATATGCATTGCTAAGGACTTCATTTGGACAGCTTTAAAGTTAATTCTTCAGTATTTGGAATTGTTTTTTTTTTGTTTTTTTGGCACCCTCAGATTCCAGATGTTCATATATATCTCAGCCAAATATTGTCCTATCCTAACAGACCATACATCAGTGGAAAGCTTATTTATTCAGTTTTTAGATGATGTATACATCTCAGTTTCGAAAAATTGACCCTTATGTCTGGTTTTGTGGTAAAGGGTCACAAATACTCCTTTGCAAAAATAGGGATTTGGGATGCGTCTCTCATATAAAGAATATATAAGAGCAATCAAGAGGGTCTGGCTGCAGACATGCACGTGCATCCCAATGTGCATCCACCCTATCTGCCCTAAATAGAATTGAAAATGACTAATATCACATAGAATTTAGCATGGATAGCGTGCACATTGGGACGCAGGCTATGTCTGCAGCCAGACTACCCTTCATAACTAGCACGTCTTTGTGCGTCAGAATTTTATTATTTTTTATTATTATTATTACAAAACTTGTAGAAACATACAGAAACAGGGAAGCGAGACATGACTATATTCCAACAAAAAAGCAATTATAAAAATAAGAACAGAAAACAAATATTCTGGATTTGCATGTGAATTTAATTATTATCGATACATAAAAGTGCAAAAATGAATGCGTCAGAATTTGACCGTTACTTTAAAAACAGTATCACGTCACATCTGCATTTTCGCAATGCCTACGTCAGGATTGGCTATCGAGTTTTAAAGCCGTCTGTGATTGGTCAGTTTAGGGGTCACTCATGTTCGTACGCCCAACCATTGCGTTCAGCGGTGAGATGAAGGGCGGGGCTTATCGGAACACGGGTGGGGAAAAGTAGCGTCTGGTTTGTGTGTCCATGCTGAACTTCGAGGAAGTGTTGAATCATTTCACCGGAGCACTGTTTCACCTGCCGAGCAACGATGGACAAGTTGCGTCGTGTATTAAGTGGAGGAGAGGAGAATGAAGAAGTGGGACTTACAGCACAGGTATATAAGGAGAACCTGTGTTTATTTGCAGTGTGTCTTCGTCTGTAATTGACAGGCCCTGTGGAGTTTATGAAGTACTGTAAATTCACAGTGGTGGTATTTTAACTTACTTTTGATTTTTACAAAAGTGCTATGATACAGCAGATGTTAATGCCATGGTAATAGAAGAATACCATATTTATACAGCGTGGTACTCCAGTGTCCTTTAAAGAATACTATGCTAGTATGTTATTACCATCATGACAGTGTTACTTTTAAATAATAACAACAACAACAACAACAACAACATATCACAAACCATAGTATTACCATGGTATTTTTTAGTCAGTGTAGTGTTGCTCTATTTTGAACCGTACTGATATTCGATCTAGTCTGTCTTCTGTTTGTTTGCAAATAATCATGTGATAATGATATTTGTTAACATTGCTGATTTTACATGCTTCCTGAGGGGAAGGATCACGTGAGGTAAGGTCATGACCTCCTGATGTTGTTTAGTTTCTGCAAGCCAATCTGAAAAGTCTGAAACTGGGCTTGAAACACTGTTGCAGACCTTACTTGTTTTTCCATTTAAAGTAACATTAAATGTTTTACATGCAGTAAGGTTAATATTATGAGGTATCACAGTTTATTTGATCCATTTAAAGGGGTCATATGATGCGATTTCAAGTTTTCCTTTCTCTTTGGAGTGTTACAAGCTCTTGGTGCATAAAGAAGATCTGTAAAGTTGCAAAGACTAAAGTCTCAAATCCAAAGAGATATTCTTTATAAAAGTTAAGAGTCAGCCACATCCCCCTAAAATGGCTCGTTCTAACACCCCCCCCACATGTCTACCTCACTATGTGGGAAGATTTGCATAACGCCGCCCAAATGTTCACGCAAAGAAAGAAGGCATAACTTTTTTTCTCGCTGTAGTATTGTTGCTGCCGCCATGTCCTGAAGACGCTGTGTGCTTGGTTGTGAAAGCGAAACTACTTTGTTTGGTCTTCCAAAAGAGGACGATATCCGCTTCGTCATGCCTAGAGCTGATCTGTGCTGGTCGCTGAGGGAATACATCAACTTTCACCGTGGACGAAGCGGAGTCCAGCCCGGGGTCCGTCACATGTGGTTGCAGCTGTTTCGTCTGATCCGCCGGCCGCGCTGTTCTCGACCCCGCCGCCTCAGCTCACGCTAGCCCGGCCTCAGTGCACGCCAAGCCGGGGCTTCCCCTCACACTAGGCCGCTGTGTTTTTCATTGTGAAAGCAAAACTACTTTGTTTGGTCTTCCAAAAGAGGATACGACTACAAATCAGTGGTATTTACAACACTGTTCCAGAACAGTTTAACCCGTTTCAGAAAGGCGGGGCATAGAGGAGAAACAATAATGTACAGGATGTGGAAAATAATGTGTTTTTTTTTTTTTTTACTTTAAACCGCATAAACACATTTCATTACACCAAATACACAAAATAATGTTCTTTTTAGCAACATCATATGACCCCTTTAAGATTCATCATACTTAAAAATCATACCTTGAGCTCTACAGTGCGGCTGTGATGTGTGTTTTTTTTAGTTATATACACATTTATTCCTCTCTAAAGTACTGACCATTCTGTTAATCTTAACAGTTTATGATGTGATGCATGCATGGTCGTCATGTGACGTTTTATAGGGAAAAGCAAGAACAATAGTGCATTTTCTTCCTGTGGGTCTGTGCATATATAAATCAGAGGTATTTTAATGAATCAGAAGCAGTCATAAGCAAGCTAAAAAAGCATGAACTCTTGGTCTTTGTTCGGGGGGCATTATGAACCATGTGACATCCTGTGATTCTTCTCTTATAGATCATGGACGGCACAACACTCAGTTTCGGCACACGGGTGAAGTGGTTTGTCATTTGTTTCGCTGGAGGAGTCCTGTGCTCAATACTTGTGAGTTAACTTTCCTCATTATTTCCCCATTAAGGTTTTATCTGTCCAACAATTTGCAGCCACACTGGCCTAGTTGATTTCTAAGACTCATAGTCATTTGTTGTTACGTTACTCTTTAAGGAATAGTTAACCCCAGAGCTGTAACTACCATAGACATTGAGGGAGACAAGTACCCCTCAATTATAAGTCAAGTCAAGTCACCTTTATTTATATAGCGCTTTTAACAATACAGATTGTGACAAAGCAACTGAACAGCATTAATTAGGAAAATAGTGTCAATAATGCAAAATGACAATAGTAAACACTCATTTTTCAGTTAAAGACAGTTCATCATTGAATTCAGTGATGTCAACATCCAGCTCAGTTTAAATAGTATCTGTGCAATTATGTCAACGATAACGCTGGAAATGAAGTAAATGATCCCAGAATTTTACTGAAGTGGACTATTCCTTTTAAAGTATAACTCATGTTTTCCCTGTCTACTACCTTTCATGTAACAGCTTATGACGGTCAGTAGTGAAGGGTTTGGGACTGTGAACTTTCTTATGTTGTTATTATAATTATAAGAAATGACCAAAATGTTTCCTCCAATTTGATGTTTGACAATAATTGACAAAAGTTACATTGTGTTACACAGTGCAACACATGTGAAACCATGGTCACAGATGGGTGAATTGGGTGCCACCCTGTACTTCTTCGCCCTGCCAATTGCTTTCAGTTGGTGTGACAACACATTACTGATAACACTTACAGCAGCAACCATAAACTACGCATGCAGACTGCTGTACATAATACCAGGGAGGATTTTTTTTTTAACTATAATGTCTGTGTGAATCAGAAATCCACAAAAAATCACATTGACACCAGTTTCTGGACTGGCCACTGCATGCAAACATGGTTAAACAAGTTAGTTGTAATAAAAGCTCTAGCTTCATTTAGCATACCACTTTATGAATGTGATATTTTTGTTATCGCATGCAACAACATTCATACAGTTTAAAATGTGATTACATTCCAAACACTATTTGGGGCCTTTTTATGCAGCCCAAAAGCTTTGGAACACCACTAGGTGGCAGGACTGCTTAATTTGTTCATGTACAAACTTTGAATTTGATAGTGGATTAATCAAAATGGTTTTCTTTTAGCACAGTCGGGTTGTTTCAGAGAAATGTTTGAAAATTGACTAACAAGCCTTATTCTTTGGAACACCACTAGGTGGCAGGACTGCTTAATTTGTTCATGTACAAACTTTGAATTTGATAGTGGATTAATCAAAATGGTTTTCTTTTAGCACAGTCAGGTTGTTTCAGAGAAATGTTTGAAAATTGACTAACAAGCCTTATTACATCTGAAACAGGGAACTGCACTCCTCTTCTTGCCCAAGGCTGGTGTTAATTTGTTTGCTGTATTCTACACCCTTGGAAATATTGCAGCGATTTCAAGGTAAGTGTAATTATGGCTGGGTTGTGGGCATGCATGCAAATGGAACAGTCTCTTAAATGTTGATTCAGTGTCATTATTCTGTATGTGTGATTAGATTTACTGTATGTTAAGTGCTTTATAGTTTTGACATTTTCTACAGATATGAAACGGGTAAGAGGCACAAATCCCATATTTTTATTGGTATGCTACAGAAAATGTTATCAAACATAAAATCAATAATTAGTCAAAAGAACATTTTGCAGATGGAAAATATTAGTATTGTCACCTGGTCGGCATGCAGGCTTAACCATTCGACCCAGCTACCAAAATTATTGTAGCAATCACATATTTTCTTTGATTTAATATACATTTATCAGTGACTACAACATTTAGTCTCAAACTGGTCAACCCCTATTGATTATTTAATTTTTGCTAAATCTAGAAACCTGTTATCCCTATTTTTCCTGCATACATACAGTAAAAAAAAATTTGCAATGAAAAAAAACCAACAACAACAGTCAGCTGACATTTGCTACACAATATATATATATATAATCTTCGAAATGCAACTGTACGGCATGAAAATATTAAAATATTCTAAACATTAACGCAAAAAATGAAACTATATTATCACCCAGCTCTTTATTTAAAGTTGGTCACAGCATGTAAATGCTGTAAACATGCATACATCCACATGAATGCTGTATACTTGCCGCCCTAGGGCGATAAAAGCAAATCTCAACTGCTTGTATCATTGCAAACTGTAAACTGTATTAGAATATTTTGTAAATGATATTAGATCCCAGCTCTAATCTTCGAAATGCAACTGTACGGCATGAAAATATTAAAATATTCTAAACATTAACATCATGATTTTCTGTAACGCTGCTTTGAAACGGTATGTATTGTGAAAAGCACTATATAAATAAATTTTACTTTGACATTTGGGCGTTGTTGTACATTTTACATTTTATGCATTTGGCAGACAGTGCATTCAAAGAATCTGAAATTATCTGTTTAATGATTTGTTTGCATTGCCCAGATCAGATATAGAAGCTGTAATTGTTTTCATATTCTGTGAGCAGAAGACCAAATCATCAACTGCCACTCACTCAATACAGTTGTCCTTAATATTGACTTGGACATCAGAAATTAGTTAAAGGGGTCCTATGATACTTTTTTAAAGATTATTATTTTGTGTATTTGGTGTAACAGAATATGTTGACATTCTTTAATGTTCAAAAAACACATTATTTTTCAAATACTGTACATTATTGTAGGTCCTCTATGCCCCGCCTCTCTCAAACGCTTCGTTTTCTACAAAGTCCCTCCTTCCGACAAGCGCAGTCTGCTCTGATTGGCCAGCTGACCCAGTGCATTGTGATTGGCCGAACACCGCAAGCACTCGTCAGAAATGTAGCGCCCCTTACCATAATCGCGAGCTTCATCTTTCAAAATAAATGTAAAGACAGAGCCCGAAAGGGGAACAGAGTCTCGTGACAGACATAGTGATGAATATGTGTTTGCAGTACACAAGCCACGGTTAAGACAGCTGACTCCACTGTGATGTGTCTCGCTCTCTCTCTCTCTCTCGCTCTCGCTCTCACTCTCGCGCGCACACACTGCGTGATGAGCCCTGACCCCTAGTTACAGTTTGAGAATGAACAATTGCCAAACAAAGTTCATCAAGGCCAGATGATTCCTGCTGGTCGTGATAGTTCACACCATGGCTGCTGTCAGCAGTTTTAATGTCATGAATAATATTACAAAAATCTTATATAAAAAATGTATTTTCCCCCCTTTGATTTTGGGATGAAATACTACCTGATGAAGTGTAATGTAGCTAAAATTCCAGAAAAGCATGACATTGCAGTCACTTATTTCCAATCATGATGCAGGAACCAGGAAGAGACCCAGTTAGTAACCAGGGCAGTGAGATGGAAAAGTGACCCAGAAGAATTCCCCTGGCATTCTCCCAGACTGCACCTCTGCATATCCGGAGACCGCTTTTTACTTTGAAGAACTCAACCCTGTGAAAAATCATTAAACTGAGCCATTCGGCCACGTCAGTAAAGATCCGATCAGGTTTGATCAGTAACCAGACTCTGTCCTTAATCACAGACTTGTCCTGACAGAGCTACAGAGGTGAAGTCTTTAGAGTGAAGGGTCATGCTGTCTGGGTTACCTGCTTTATATTCACACAACATTGGTTCTGGGCATGGTAGCATTTTGGAAACCTACTGGCATGACATATTAGCAGGTACTAGCATCAGGAAACCTCATTTAAAGGCCGTGACCCAGACTGAAGAGATGATGCAGATCATGCTGTTTATTTACAACTCTGCATGTACATTTAGAAGACCTGTTTTTGCTATATAGTAATGAGAATGATGTTTTGAGTTTTTTGGGGTATTTTGTATTTGGATCAGATTTTTGTGTGTGTGTGTGTGTGTGAAAAAAAATAGGTTGAATTTTCTTGAAGAAAAATATAATTTCTTATTTCTTTTGAAAAATGATCTGAGCATATTCTTGACTTGTGAATTCAGATTGTTCATGTCTTGGTCTTTGTTTTTGGCGTTTAGCTTGAAGTAACTCATACGGTAGAGGACAAGCAAGCGAGCAAGCCCTCTTTTCTTCTGTAGACTGTTAGACGGCGTTTGAAAATGTCAGATTATGGCCGCCCTCGATGCCTGCTCTCGTAGGAGAGAGGATGACATCAGGGCTGGCTCATGCATTAGTGTTTCTGTGATCTAATGAGTGTCCTGGTTAAGGTTGCTTGAGTAATGCAGGGGAGATGGGTTCAGCCCCCTGGGACCTGAGCACAGACCATCTACTCTCAGTGAGTGTGGAGTCCGTCTGCGTCATTGTGATACTAACTGATTTTGCTGATGTCTCACAGCATAAATTAATTTAAAAAAAAAAAAGCTATATAGATTCAGGAATTATGCTAATTGGTGCCTTTGGTGTCTTCCTGTCACTCAAGTGAAAATCAATACAGTTTTGCTTTCGTGAGGTCAGGAGATTTAAAATTTGTAGCTACTACCAAGAGCTTGGTAATATTTGTGATGATTTTGCTTGTGATGACGTTAAGGAACCTCATAATAATTTTAATTTGCCTGTTTAGTTTCCTAGACATCAGATTATCCTCCATTGACAGATTTTTTTTTTTAATAGCGTCTATTTAGTTCATTTTAGTCAGTCGGTCTGAACTCTATTTCAGCGATTAGATTGCTATTCAAAAAATCTGATTCAAAGTAAATATGATTAAATTATTAAATCTCATTATTTCTCATGTTTATAGTTTTTCTAAATCACTTTGGCTTTTTTCAGTTTTTTTCTCAAAACAGTACGTTCAGATCTCTGAACAATGAATTACTTGTTCACATCAGATTTGAATTTCTTATTTAGTCAAATTGCATGTGTTTTGGAAAGTACAATTAAGTGCAAAACAGTACAACTGCCTACAATTTTCACAATAACTCATGCCCTGTCCATATGAATGTGGTTATTTTTAAGACCGCAGCTTTTTCTACGCGGTTTGGCTGTTCGTCCACACGCAAACACAGCACCAGGTCACTGAAACCGAACAGATTTTCAAAAACTCCGGTTGCAGTGTTATCGTGTAGACAGCGGAACCAGAGTTTTTGGCTTGTGACAGCGGAGCTTGCGCTGTTATCTCCGCCTACTGGAGACTTTTTCAGGCTTCTGATTGGCCAACATGGCTTTACGGTTGAGATTATTTCGCCACCTGTTGGTTTGGCATGCTCTTGACAATGCTTCATAGCATGCGTTTGCGTTTTCATGTGGACGGAGATTTTTTTTAAAAACGGAAGAAGGAAAAACGCTTTTATAAAAATACCCGTGTACGTGTGGACACGGCCTCAATGCATATTGCTTGACGATCTAACCTGATGCATTAAATCTCAGTTGAATCTTATCAACTTCTGAACATTCTTTCATCATGTGAGCCGTCACATGCAAAATTATTCAATTATGAGACATACATAATGTATATTAAGTAAATATCGTGGAATGTTTTGGGTTTACATTTAACACTGCATACAACTGTGCATATTATTATAATTTTGAGTACTTTATAGTATTGTAGTATTTTACTTAGTTGACATCTGTATAGAAATAAGTTTGGAAAAAATGCATGAAAGTGGGAATATCATCAACATATTCTTTTCCTAAGTGATTAATGACTGATTAATGCACCTAATGAGCACCTTTGGTGTTTACTGTGAGTAATGGATACATGTGCCTTGTGAATTCAGCTCATTCTGTGTCTCTGTTCTTTACAGCACCTGTTTCCTGATGGGCCCATTCAAACAGCTGAAGCGAATGTTTGAGCCCACCAGACTCATAGCCACTATTATGATGCTGGTAAGAAAGCCTCTGGCCCACCACACTGCGTCAGCACTGGAGAGCTAATGAGAAAAGTCATTTTGCAAAGGCGAATTTAACCTTGTAGCAGAACAGATGACTCATTCTTATTAGATGTTCTTTTTACCTTGTCATTATATTAGATAACAAAATGTCAAACCAAGTGTATTTAAGAAAATAACAATGCACAAGCATACTTTTCAAACAAACCATTTTATAAGATGTTTTTGTCTATTATATATGTATTTATTTATTTATGAATATGTGTGAATATCTAAGCATATTTTAACATAAATTAAACAAACAGAATACTGATACAGAATAGAGAATATATATATATATATTATAGAGTTAAAATGATGCAAGAAAGACACTGTTTAGTGATACGAGACAATGAAACTAGCTTAGCTACATAGGCAACACATTACAGATATGCACATGCAGGCTAGCAGGGCAGAAGGAATGCTTCAGCCTTTTACAGTCACAAATCTGGAGGCTCTTATACAAGGCATTAAGAGATTCAAAGGACTGCTGTTGTAATCCAGAAAAATCACAGTGGCTCTGTGTGACACTTTGCCATATAATCTGTTTTTGGTCTGAATCTGTTCACACTTGCTCCAGCACAACACGATTGGAAGTTGTTGTAAGCAGACTATCAAATGATTGCTACATATTTCTGTGCAGAAGTATGATGGGCACCTTCTTATGATGCTGTTTATGATTGCAGTTCTCATTCAAGTTTCAAAATATGAGCTATTTAATTACTCTGGATTACTGCCAACTATAAAGAGAATAATAGGTGTTTGACTCACTAATATCATATTATCTGGCGTAATCCCAGATTGTTTATCTCACCAGCTGTTAATAGATTCATTGTTTCCACATTAATACAATCTCTGAAAAATCTTTTTCTATGCCATGGTTATTTGATCATGGTTTTTAACCTGTGTGTGTGCTTTTCCCCCAGCTATTCCTTGTGTTGACGTTATGTGCAGTGTTTTGGGTAAGCTTTCTTCATAACCGGTTTATTTCTGATATTTGGTTGACTGTTCACTTGAGAAAATGTAGGCTATATTGTTCATATTTTATTTCTCTTTGTTGCCTTGCAGTGGGGCAAAAGGGGTCTGGCGATCATCTTCTGCATTTTGCAATTTTTGGCTATGACATGGTAAGTGATAGACTGTCAATCATCTTAAAAAAAATATGCATTTGATTTGTTTCAGATCATAAAAAATGATTATTGTTTGAAACAAATCTTTTTTATCTCTTTGTTAAAATGTTTATATTACTCGTCTCAGAGACTTCAGTTTTGTAGTTTGTTTATGTTTATAAAACGGATAGTTCCGGTCCTTGATTCTGATTGGCTGAGCCACGTTCGAAGCTGTTGTAAATTACTCTATAAACACACACCTTGGTTTACGTCTGTGTGTTGCTTGGCAACCACTTTGTTGCAACCACAACTGTTTCTGAGGAACTACATTGATTGGTGGAAGAATAATGTTTTTATTAATATCATTACACTTTATTTGCTCTGTTTTATTCTGTGAAACCTTACTACGTATATGGAATAACCGTTTTATAAAAGCGATAAGCCCCGTGAAGCCGTGGTTTACAGTGAATTTATAACAGCTAAGGGGGTTTTAGCCCCTAAAACAACGCCCCTTAGCTGTTATAAATTCACTGTAAACCACGGCTTCTTCGGACTTATTGCTTTATTAGTAGATTACATGTTAAAGATGGTTTCTGAAAGATTTTAAAGTATCTTTTTGTACTGGTAGTGTAATTGAAAGTAACTAGAAAAGGTTTTGTTTTTCAAAATAAACCAGCTTGCCAAAGCCTCAAATTAAAATTAAAAATAAAATAAAATAAAAATATTAAATAAATAAGCGAATGAATGAATGAACGCATGACGTTTGAATGAAACATCGTACATGGATGGGTGGATAAAATTTAATTGAAAGTATGGAATTTTACGATTTTTGTTACTCCATTGTTCAGAAAAACGAATCATCTCCTCTATAATTACAGATTCTCTGATTTTTTTATTTATTTATGTTCTTTCAAAAATCAGTTTATGAATTAATACATTTAAATATAATTGTTTTAGTTATAATTGATTCTGCGCAAATCACACGTTTCATTTATTTTGGCATTTGAATGTGACAATACGGTCATATGCAGTGGCCTAGCCTGCTGACCTTTCATCTAAAGATAAAGTTTCATTGTACCGGTGATATCATGATTTTAGTGTTTGTGTATCTGTATGAGTGTTTCATGAAGTTTATCTTGGAATTTAACTACTAGGCTAAATCACGCTAGCAGCTAAAGACCTGAGCACGTTCTGTAGTGCTGTGCCCAGGGTACCTAAAACAAATTAGCAGCTTGTTCTGCTCTTCCCTGGAACCCTGCTGCATGAGCATCTACTAGTGTAGGCTGATCAGCTGTTAATTAAACCATGCGTGCAATTTGTCATCAATGTCTGGCTGCAGGTTTAGAGGCAGGTGGTTAAGTCCTTGGCAAGGTGAGAAAGTGGGCCAAAAATAGGCGCGTGATCGGAATGAGTGATGTGACTAATGAGATGAGTGATTATATACTGTAGGTAGAATATTGTAGGTGTAACTGATGGAAGATGTTGATCATTAAGAATAAAGTTAGACATTCTGTCAAGAAACTAACAAGAAAAAAATGCAAGCATTTTATAATTATTTTGCAGGCAAAAAAAAAGCTTTTTATTGTCAGCAGTGTAGCGATGTATGAAGCACAGTTCGCACAAAACCCAAACCAGTCAGCTTTCTGTAGGTCATTGCAGTGAATCCATGTGAACAACTTTGAACTTGTGAACCTGTTGACTGTGGAAATCTTTTGTCCTTAAGCGAAATTCCCAATCATGTTGATGCTATTGAAATCACTGGATTTTGCTTGGAAAAATTTGCAAAATAACGGAGAGTGTGACCATACCTTTAGGTTTAGGGATTTGAACAAACCCAAAACGCTATTAAACTTTGGCAAGTCAAGTCACCATTATTTATATAGCGCTTATTGTGTCAAAGCAGCTTTAAGTATTAAACGGGGAAATAGTGTGTCGAAATAGTGTCGTTATGGAATGTAGGAGATGCTGTACCTAAAAACACACACAGTGTTAATACCTAATGTCCCATTAAAAGCTTAGCAGATTAAAAAACAAAACAATCTGAAAATAAAGGAGTAAATCCATAAGTACGTCATAGATGCCAGTTACAGCTTGCTTTTAAAGTAATGAAATGACGTAATAGTAGATGTGCTTTCCCTGTGAGTTCCAAGTGTTCAGGCTTTTATGCTCACCAATGCTACATTTATTTGACCAAAAGTACAGTTTAATAAAAAAATGAACACTCAGGGTCTTCAGTGTTCTTTGATGAATAGAAAGTTAATATATTAGAAATAGAAATATTATATATTTTAGTAATATTTTGTAATGTATAGCAAATAAATGTCACCTTTACTGTCACTTTTGATCAATTTAATGCATCCTTGCTAAATAAAAACATTGATTTACATTTCATTTCTATATAAATGAATACAATTTATGCATTTATATATAAATAAACTTATAATAAGACACAGACACATAGATAGACAGACAGATAGAAAGTACAACAATAAAGAATATACAGTCTAAAATATGTCCTAAAATAAGCCCCATGTTTCTGCTGATTAAAAAACTGATTAGGGATTCCGTTACACACAACTGACTTCAAATGAAATGCTAATGCACTGACAGCTTCTCAGAAATGTCTAGCATCAAGGAATCCTCCCTACAGATTTCCCAGTATCCTCTTCATACATGCGGTTAAAGCGGTTGCCAGAGTGACTGCTGTCAGAGGAAGGCTGGCGGTGGTCTGTGTCACAGTGTGAAGGAAGAGAATGTCCTCGCAGTGAAACTGACGGCAATTACATGGTCAATAAAATCTGGCCCATGACGTGTGAAAAACTGGGCAGCCAGGAGCACTCAAACGGCCATCCTCACACTCTCTCTTACACACACACACACACACAGTGTTTCCTCTCTGTTCCTCTGACTATCTATCATACCAGAAATGCTGTGTAAAATATAACATAACCTTCAAAGTTTAAGGCCTATTGAAACTTTTCTTGAACTTTCAGGCATAGCTTTGTCAAAGCAACATCCAAAGTATGTTTTGAATAACTTTTCTAGTTCTAACAGAGAGAAACCATGTGTGTGGAATGCATATAAAGTTGAGAGATTTAGGTTTAATGAAGCAAATAAAAATCACACAAACGCACAACATTCCTCTCTCGTCTCGTGGAGTTTGTTTCAGAGTAGTGAAGCCCTTTCAGAGCCTCGTCCACCTGGTTCTACACCTGTGTGCTGCTTGTGGCCAAGTGAAGGGGTCAGGACACGCTTAGAGGATCAGATTATTTCTGCTGCCCAGTTCCACTTAGCTGCTTTAGTGGCACGGGAATACTGCCCATCTGCCCGTCTCTCTCTACCTATCATCCTCCTGTAAGTCAAAGCATGAACAAACTTGCAGTTGAAAAAATAAATGTTGAAATGGATGTGGTTGCTAGGGTAGTTTCTCTATTATAGTCTCTAGCTACTCCTTCAGTATAGGTCTACAAATTTTTTCAACGTCCAGCAGATGAAAATCATTTGATTGCTTAGAATAGAAATCGCACAATCATCACAATTTTAAGGCATCATTTAATTTCTTGAAGACTGAATGACAGCTCTGAATGTCAGCGGAGACCATGTCAACTCGATGTGCCCCAGAGACAGATCCCCTCCGAAGACCACGTCATCTAGACGGCCATCATAACAAGACCACGGGAACAAGATGAGTCCTCTGCACAATCTGACTTTAAAGGGTTAGTTCACCCGAAAATGAAAATTCTGTCATTAATTACTCACCCTCGTGTGTTTAATAGCGTTGTGGGTTTGTTCAAATCCCTAAACCTAAAGGTATGGTCACATTTTCCGCTATTTTTCAACATAACTGGGAATTTCGCATAAGGACAAAAAAATTTCCACAGTCAACAGGTTCAAGTTGTTCACATGGATTCACCGCAATGACATACGGAAAGCTGACTGGTTTGACTTTTGTACGAACTGTGCTTCATACATCGCTACACTGCTGACAATAAAAAGCTTTTTATTTTCAGATTGTTTTGTTTTTGAATCTGCTAAGCTTTGTGTTAAAATGTGTGTTTGTGTGTTTTTAGGTACAGCATCTCCTACATTCCATTTGCACGGTAAGTAAACACCTCCTTACATGTGTTCTTCAAAATTGATTTGATTTTGACTACATTTTATTTAAAATCTTTAGTAAAATTTTGTGCATTTTATTATTATTTAGATAATGAAATATCACTGAAATATGATTTGATAAGCCATGTCGATGTTGTAAAATATGGCAATGAGAGGCAGTTCATTCCAATGGTTTTAGCACAATGAAGTGTGCAATGCTGCCTGGCAACTGTAAAAGTTCTACAGGTAAAAAAAAGTTGAACAGAAACAGTATTTACACTGTTATCATAGTCCTGCAGCTAGTTAAGTCTGATGGTGTGGCCTAGGTGGTATGGGCTCTACCTGTCATGTGCAACACCGAAGTTAACTGTATGATGAGTCAACCAAACTAGGTTAGCTCATACGCCAGTTCAAATCCCAGTTAACGTCGGTGGAAGTTAGAAGTTTGTCTCCAAATGGCAGCGTGTCGGACAGTGACACCATCTCTCTCAGTTCATGTTTGTTGGGTGGGATTGGGTTGTTTACACATGGGGAGCTGAACTGCCTGAATGAAAACATGTTGTTATTTACTCATGGCCTTACGACTGTTGGCCTTCACCATATGGCACTAATACCCTGCTGGAGCGCCGCTCTCCCGGTGCCATGCAGACGGCTGCTTGTTTTTCCATTGCAATCATGAGCTCAGTAAAGTTCTTTATCTACCTTAACAAAGACGTTATTTTGCTTATCCATATCTGTTTCTTTGTTTGGGCTTATTGTGGCAACCTACACTCTCAGGAAAAAAAGCTGCCACTGGGGTGGTAACTTTCAAAAGGTATACTTAAGGTAGCTTTTAGGTACTAATATGTACCTTTACGGTACCAATATGGAAACTTTAGGTACAAAGGTGCACCTTGTGAAAAGGTATCGCAACAGTGACAGCTTTTTTTTTTTTTTTTGAGAGTATACTGAGACGAAAGAATGTATGCTCTTACCTGTTGAAAGATTGTTATATCTTGGATGGACAATGTTAGTTAAGATGCAGTTAAAGATTATTATCAATCCTTTATAAATCATTTTTATAAGCATGTATGTCATGACTCCTAAAAGGGAGTCATAAAATTAGGGAATACTGTAGTTCATCCAAACTGCAAATTCTGTCATGGTTTGCTTGCTTTCATTACTTAGTTTTTTTCGGTGGAGCACTAAAAGACGAAATTTGGAAAAATGTTTGTGCTGCTCTTTTCCATACAATGGAGTGAATAGGCTGCAAAAAGCTCCAAAACATCACTGAACTGTTAGGGGTGCTGTATGTCATCCTTTTTGACTGCACTAAAGAATAAACATCTTATAATATGTTTGTGGATATTTAGAAAACATGCCAAGTTCACATGCTTGTTTTTCCCGGAAAACGATGCTATAGCCAGTTCTACTTTAAAATTTGCGTTCCATGTTGGAATGTCTGTTTTTATATTGGTCTGTGTGATTCCACCCACTGCCAATTTACCCAATAGTATTTCAACACCCTGGGATGCCAGATGGTGGAGAAAACAGCGTATTGTAGCCATGGAATCCAGCAAACAAACTGGGTAACAGATCGCAGGTTCTACCCTAAAAATAAACTTCTATGGCATACGATACAGTATAAAGCCCCGTTCACACCAAGAATGATAATTATAAAGATAACGATATTAGCAACTACACCAGCGAACGATATCGTCTGTTTATTCTCAGCACATGCTCATCTGCCGCTTTAAATTCTCGAGCTTGTGTGTCATTGTATCATTCATCAGCTGAAAAGGATTGCAATGATACCGTTTCTCTGTGCCTTTATCATTATAATTGAAGTGTGGACTCTGCTATTCTTTAATATTGAGATCGATTTTTAGAACTATATATTTATCGTTATCTTTATAGCTATCGTCCTTGGTGTGAATGGGGCTTATGTCCTCAATATGGCAACCCACGTGAGAGTCGAGTCGGATGAGGAGGGGCGGGAGAAACAACTCTCTCCAATATTTTGTATTTGGACAATAGTGCAACTTCAGTGGAGAGGAAGATTATCAGTGTATAATGAATTTTGGTCTGATTATCAAAAAAAAAAAGAAAAGAGCAGCATGGACATTCTACAAAATTTCCTATTTTGTGTTCCAATTAATGCCATGAGAGTGAGTAAATTACAACAGAAAGCAACAAGAAGAATAATGTGGTGTAGAAAACTGCAAGTGAAAATCGTAAAAAGGGGCGGTGCAACACATTAACGTAAAATATAGCCTGTGGTAACACTCTATAAACTCTAAACAAAAGGCATCGTAAGCAACTTACAACACACAAAGTATTCAAGGGGCTTTGACTGGAATGTCGAGCATCATTGGATTTCTAAATAGAAAATAATCTTTATAACATATTGCATCTCTTGCTGAACCTGACAACCCCCTCCTTTCCTGCCAGAGGTGCTGGTGCATGTTTCTGATGGATTCTGACAGCCTGGATGCCCCATCCCCCCAACCTTACGCCCTGCCTGCTTCAGAAAACAATTCCTCCTCAATTATTGCCTCTGTATTCCACCTGCTGCTTTACTTTCATTCGAAGACCAAACCCTTGACTCATCTTTCCATTTATCTGTAGATGCCCCTCTCACCATTGTTTCATTGATGATTGTTTTCCTAGAAATAGCCGCACCCTTTGACAAGCTCAGTAATGCTGTTGTTGAGTGGCTGGGAATCATGGGTTAGGGCTCTTTTCATTGTGTTTTTGCATGAGCAGGCTCCACGCCATGAGCTGTTTATCCCACTGATCTCTGTTTTGAACATTGGGCTGTGCACATGTTCTTTCATGAGCATGCTGCATATCCGCAATCTAATATCGTGATGATTTTAATGCGCTTTTTATTTGGCCATTAGGATTCTTAAAGACCACATCATTAGATTAGATTCACTGTTCTTTGTCTCTCGAGTATGAGAGTGTTAAGATGTTTACATAGTGATTTAAAGAGTTCACCCACATCTTGTTTGAATTCTGTATGACTTTGTTCTGTGAAACAAAAAAAGGAGTTTCTTGAGTTCTTTATTTGATGTATAATGAAAGTTTGGATCACAACAATCTTCTAAATATCTTTGTGTGTGTGTGTTTCACATTACAAATTATAGGTTCGATTCATTTCCATGTATAGTTTTGAAATGGACGATTCACTTCAGTTGATTCAAAACAATTTTTAATAAATACAGTGGTGGCCAAAATTATTAGAACACTAGTGTTTTTACCAGCTAAAAATGGTTTTAAGTCAGTTATTTATATCTCTTGCTGTAGTGTCAGTAGGAAATATCAGTTTACATTTCCAAACTTTCATTTTTGCCATTAATTGTAATAATCCATTGAGATTTTTGTTTGCACAAGGAGTCTGACAACAGCCAGTGCTCCACACGGAGATCTGATCATCATCCAGTCTGTCTGGAATGACATGAAGAAACAGAATAAACTGAGACAGACTAAATCCAGAAGAACTGTGGCAATGTCTCCAAGACACTTCAAGAGACCTACCTCTCAATCTAAGAATCAAAGGCGGGCTCAAAAGACTAGTGTCGCGACTTGCGCCCCTCCCCCGCCTGCGGGTAGGGCTCAAAAGGGGCGTAGGGTGTCAGGCGAGATTTGAGGGAGGTGATCCAGACTAGGTGTTCTCAACGCTCTCGTCTGAACCAGAGTAAAACCTGAACCATCTACTCACCTCCCCTTTTTTTGCAGCGCTATTTGGACCTGTTCTGTTTTCTGACTTTTAGAATTGACCCCTCTGCTAAGTCAGGACCTCCTGCTGTTGACCGATTACAGTGATGATTTCACTCATCGGTACTGGATCCAGGCTGGTGATAGCCCTCATCTTCGGTTTGCACACACAGCCTGGGCTTCTGCGGAAGCTTCCAGCATCAGGTCCATAGTATAACGCTGCAATCTCCGGGACCTGTGAGTCCTTCTCGCGGGCTAGTACTCTTCTGAGTACATGCTTCGTGACATGCTCTCTATCCTCTGGCCAGGGTGCGCTACTCATTTGTCACCCTGAGGGGTCTCCTGAGATTTGAGTCATTCCTTAACCATCATGCACATTCTCTGAGCTAGAGCTCCTCTCGCTGAGGCACTGAGGAGCTCAACACTCCATAGACGGTCAGGCCAGCGGGTCCTCCTTGTCACACTGCCCTTATGGTTGAACCAGTAAACGCCCCTATGCGGAGTGGGCTTGAGTACACTGCGTTCCCTGAGGTAAGATTTGTGTTTCTGCGGAAACCCCCCTTTGTATGGTTCTGCTCTGAGGAGCAGTAAGCTCTGTACGCATGAATAGTGATTGGGTCCCACTATTTCTTCAGATTCTGTCGGGTCTGGTTATATGGGACCCATGCTGCACCAGTGAACTGTATCTTATTGGGCCCTGCTGGGTTACCCCTTCTAATCTAGCGCCTCCTTCTGGTCGAGCTGAGAAGTGCTCCCCTCATTGTGAGGGTTAGCTATGAGTCGCTCCCTGTATGTGCTGTAAGGACCCACCTCAGCTTGAAAGCTGAGAGCGCTGCTCCCGAAAAACTTAGTTTGCAACGAAACTAAGTGTTAAGCCCATTTCTGTCACCTCCTTGGTCAGTTGCCTCTATGCTGGGACCCTGTCGTTCACTTTAGAAATGTGTGATCCCCTTCTAGCAGGATTCCATTTCTGATGTCCCATTTGCGATCTGTCTACTCCCATGAACGGCCTCTTGCAAGCGTGCCGCTTGCTATCTGGGCATCTGTGAGCAGATGCTTCGAATTCTGTTCTGTGAGCGTACCACAGTCACGTAGAGCCCCTAGGCTGGCTTAATACAGCCTCGGTTACCCCTTAAGCAACGGTGTTTCTAAATCCATGCTATGGTAAGTGAACATGCTGAGCTTCTGTGCGCTTTCTAAAATCCACATTGTGGTATGTGTGCACGCTAAGCTTTCTGCGCACTTTCTAAAATACTGTATGGTAAGGGTTACGCGCTGTCAGCTTTGTTCCCTTTCTCTGAGTTGGTTTAGGCCCCGGTTCTCGCCTTGGGCTACACTCAACTTATTGATACCCTGTTGATACATTTCTGAGCAGGGTGATGCTACCAAAGATCTGTCGAGTCAGTTCTTTGAGTAGGTTTATGTAGAACTGACGGTAGCCCCCCTGGGTGGCAGGCCAGGGTCTGGTTTTTAGACACCTAGCCGTATTCCCTTATAGGAATCTATTTCTTCTGAATCCAAGCCTTGAGCTCTGCCCTCAAGTGTCTCATTCCCTTCTCAGAGAACTTCTGCAGTGTCTCGTTCCCTTCTCAGGGAACCATGGTTACATGCGTAACCTGAGATGTTCCCTTCTGAGGGAACTTCAAACTGCGTCCTCTAGCTCCCTTGCCATGCTTCGGACGTAAGCTTTAGACGAAGAAGCCATGACGTGTTCTCCCGGCGCCCTTTTATACTGTGGTCGGGCCGGGTGATGACATCACAGGCTGTCGCCGGCCAATGTTATTGTCATGTTTAGATGTATGCTTCAGACACCGGTCACACTGAAGGCGTTCCCCATAGCGACCCCTAGAGGATGCAGTGTCTCATTACCTTCGCAGGGAATCATGGTTACATTCGTAACCTGAGACGATCTCTGTGTCGAGCACTGGCTGTTGTCATATATACAGTCAGGTCCATATATATTTGGACACTGAAAAAATTTTCATAATTTCGGCTCTGTATGCCACCAGAATAGAATTAAAATGAAACAATCAAGATGAAATTGAAGTCCAGATGTTAAGATTTGATTCAAGGGGTAGAAAAAAATTATAACATAAAATGCTTAGGAATTTTTATTCACAGTCCCCCCATTTCCGGGTGCTCAAATGTAATTGGACAGAAATATAATCATAAAATAAATATTTTGTTGAGAATCCTTTGCAGGCAATGACTGCCTTAAGTCTTGAACTCATGGACTCATCACCAAAGACTGGGTTTCCTCCTTTATAATGCTTTGCCAGGCCTTTACTGCAGCTGACTTTAGTTATTGTTTGTTTGTGGGTCTTTCTGCCTTTAGTTTTGTCTTCCGCAAGTGAAATGCATGCTCAATCATGTTGAGATCAGGAGAATGACTTGGCCATTGCAGAATATTCCACTTTATTACTTTCAAAAACTCCTGGGTTGCTTTGCTGTATGTTTTGGGTCAACGTCCATTTGTACTATGAAGTTGTCCAATCAACTTTGCTCCCTTTGACTGAATCTGGGCAGAGAGTATCCCTATACACTTCAGAATTTTTCCGGCTGCTTCTGTCTTCTGTCACGTCATCAATAAACACCAGTAAACCAGTGCCACTGGAAGCCACGCATGCTCATGCCATCACACTGCTCCACCATGTTTCACGAATGATGTTGTATGCTTTGGATCATGAGCTGTTCCAAGCCTTCTCCATACTTTTTTCTTCCCGTCATTCTGGTACAGGTTGATCTTAATTTCAGCCGTCCAAAGAATACTTTTTGCAGAAGTGGTCTGATCAGGTCTTGTTTGCACCTTGTGGTGAACCCTCTGTATTTGCTCTTGTGAAGTCTTCTTTTGATTGTAGACTTTGACAAAGACGGACCTTACTCCTGGAGAGTGTTCTTCTCTTGGCTGGATGTTGAGAAAGGGTTTTTCTTTACCATGGAGAGGATCCTCCGATCATCCACCACTGTTGTCCTCCGTGGACGTCCTGGCCTTTTTATGTTGCTGAGCTCACCAGTGCGTTCTTTTTTCTCAGAATGTACCAAACTGTTGATTTGGCCACTCCTAATGTTCCTGCTATCTCTCTGATGGATCCGTTTAGTTTAAGAATAACTATTGTCTGTTTCACTTGCAAGGAAAAATATTTTGAACGTATGATGTGGGTTCACAGCAACAGCTTTTTAATTTATTTATTTTATTAAGTTTTAGTTTTTAGTTATTTGAGTACTTCAACTTAAACTAAATGAAATTAAAATAAGTTTTAAGCTTTTATGTTTTTATTTGTTAATATTTGTTTTAATTCAAGTAATAAATGTTTTTAGTTTCAGTTAAGCATAATCCTTGTTTGTGTGAAATGTCTCGCTGACTGTAAACAAAACTTTTCCACTTTTTTTTCACCATTTGAGAGCGAAATATTGACACACCAAAAATATTAGGCTGAAAAATATTTTTAGCCATATCAGCCCAGCCCTAATAATGCAGCTCATGTTGCATTAAAGGTCTTGTATGCCTGCTTGAAATAATGGCTCCACTGATTAAAACACATAAATAAAATAAAAAAAAAATTGTTTTAGATTTATGGCCAGCCTTAATATCTACCCCTCCTTCTCTGTATTGTCCTTATGTGTAACAGCATAACATATTTATATTTGTGGGAATAATATGCTAAAAAAAATCCCTTAATGTCTCTCTTTTGTATTAGCCCAAAATGTTTTTTGCTCTCTGGTCATTAAATTCCGGCTTATTCAGCTTTTTATTTATTTATTTATTTTAAGGAAATCCGCTTGCTGCGCTGGAGAGCCAGGCCTTCCGTTGCTCCGATATTTCATCAGAAAGCAGGGGGAGTTAATCATCATTTATTTATGTGCTGTATGTGCAGAGCTTTTAAGGCTAAACACTAAACAGTCTCCTGATCGCGCTGCTGTGTGGGTGCGTGTAATGCGGGAGGGATGAGTAACAGATCTGCAGACGTTCGTCAGTCTCCCTCATTATTCTGTCGTTCTTTTCTCTCTCTGATTCTCTGCTCTTTCTTTTAACCTTGACTGCTTTCACGCCTCCTCCACTTCCTGTAAATTTTGAGCATGACAAAGTCTGCATAGCAACACATTTAGAGAGGGTGACAGAGGCAGAGGCGGAGGAGAGAGGAAAATGGGTGGAGGCTGAGGCGAGGAAGGCACTGTGACCTTGTTCTGCTGTTGCCTTGGAGACCGTGATGGTTACCTCATCTTTTAGCTCCATATCAGGACTGGGCGACTTCGCTAAAAATATATTTCAGCCTAATAATTTCATCTCAATATTTGTTATGCATTTGCTCTTGTTTCCTAATAAGACAGGGCCATAATTTTCGACCAAAAAGCCATTAGTGTAAATACTATATATA
>NW_015506862.1:64331-104190 GCF_001515645.1 Sinocyclocheilus grahami | reverse complement strand
ATAATATATATATATATATATATATATATATATATATATATATATATATATATATATATATATATATGCTTGTATGTGCATGTTATATGGTCTATATTTTTAATTTAATCATTTTACAGAAATTGCTTACTGTTCTTGTAACAGAAGTTTCAATCTGATACATAAAACATCAAAGGAACGTGCCTAAAAACATGACAGAAGCACTAATACATTAACTTACATTTACTAACAACAAGGGTTACACTTTATTTTAAGGTGTCCTTGTTACAGTGTAATTATACCTTTAGGTACAGAGTAGTATTAATTAACTATATGTACTTACTATATGGTTAAGGTTTGGCTTAGTGTTACTTGCATGTAATTATGCATAATTTATTGTTAATATAATAGTAAGTACATGTAACGTGTAACAATTTGTCCTTACTAGAACAAGCAATACTTTTGTTACAGTATTTATTAATCATTGTTAACATTAGTTAATAAGTACAACTTTTAATTGTTAGTTCATGTTAGCTAAAATCCATTAAATCATATTAACAGATACAACTTTTGATTTGAATATTTATATATGTTGAAATTTAAGATTAATAAATGCTTTTGAACTATTTTTAATTATCTTAACTAATGCAATTAACAAATATGAACAAATGGAACCTTATTATGAGTCTTACCAAATAATTTTTACTAAAATTACTGCCCCAAAAAGTGCATTACAGTCATCAAAATCTATAACCCTCACTCCATAAGCGCAATAGGGGGTTGGTCATGCGATGGATTGCCGCCAAAACACAATAAAATATGCAAGAGCTCCACCTAACTACAACAAAGAAAAAAAATCGTTTTCTCCTCAGAACAAGGAATTAAATTGAATGTTAAGGTAATAAAGTGCATTAACATGCAGCTATGAGTTTATTTGGGATTAAGTATGGTTTTCATAACCCCCCCCTTATCGAGGCATCAGCTGTAAACATAAATGTCTTTTTTTGTTTTCACAGGGATGCTGTTATTAAGTGCTTCACCTCCTGTTTGAGCTAAACTATCCAGTATTTCATCTGACGACCAGACCTCCATAGTAGATGTTTTTTTTTAAAAGATTGTTTTCCTCTTTCATCTCCAAACCACACTGTCCTCCGTGACCTTAAAACATTTCCTCTTTTGTCTTAATATAATCATTTAAAATTAACATTGTGTAATATTAAAGGTGCAGTAGGAGATCTTGGAAAATGCTAACTTTAGACTGAAAGCGAACGTCCCACCCTCCCTGCAATCGCCGTCCTAAGCCACGCCCCCTCAACGCATATAGGCTCACAGACCAGAATACCAGAGACAACATTACTACGATAGGCTACATCAGCTGTTC
The DNA here is from genome assembly GCF_001515645.1 of Sinocyclocheilus grahami. NCBI lineage: Eukaryota > Metazoa > Chordata > Actinopteri > Cypriniformes > Cyprinidae > Sinocyclocheilus > Sinocyclocheilus grahami. Next base: position 102,830 of record NW_015506862.1, on the reverse strand, counting down.
CCAATTCCAGTCCTCGCATTTATTTACAGAGGTATATTATGTCACACTTCTCTAGTAAGTTTCGTCTATGTAAGCGCTCTGAGCAACCATGAACTGCATTCTCTATGAAGATGGGGAAGCACGAGCAACCGAAGGATAAACAGATTTCCAGCCACTGTATTAGCGCTACTGCTCTATATATGTTTATGGAGATAAAAGGAGATGGAGATAAAAAAAACTGCCCCGGAACAGCTATCAGCATGGACTGTGGGCATCGATCATGTTATTATTGCAGAACACATATTGAGTCCGTGAGTAGCCTACACTCTTGCTTCAAAAGGTTCTTCACAGCGATGCCATAGAAGAACCATTTTTGGTTCCACAAGGAACCATTCAGTCAAAGGTTCTTTAAAGAACCATCTCTTTCTTACCTTTTTATAATCTGAAGAACCTTCTTTCGCCACAAAGAACCTTTTGTCAAACAGAAAGGTTCTTCAGATGTTAAAGGTTCTTTATGGAACCATTTAGACAAAAAGGTTCTTCTATGGCATCGTGAAGCACCTTTATTTTTAAGAGTGTAACCTCTCCGCTCGGATCGCAGGTGAATTTTCCTCACTATATGAGTGAGAGAGAGCGGCGCGTCCAGTTTTATGTCAATAAAACTGGATGCTCTCCCTCTCTCTCAGATATTACAAGTGCGCGTTAGGGCACCGACCAGCAGAAACATCTGCACCTATGGCATGGACGACGAAACAAAACCTCGTCAGAGCCATAATGCGTCGCAGAAGTGTGCAGTGTGTTTGCTTGCTGCGCGTCTACATTTGAAATAACGAACCTGAGCGCACAAAAGACGCAATGAGAATGGCTTGCCCCCCAGAAAGCACTCCAGGTAAATTTTGAAATATACCAGGTTTATATATAGGCTATATATAAAGTTGATAAGCAGTTAAATATGTTGGTTTACACACAAAGAAAAGTGTAAGCTTTTAGTAAGTCCAAGAATAAAATTATTAATTTCCTTAGCATGTTAAATTTGATTTACAGAACTTTTGTGCTGCTTTCTAACAGTTTGGACTTGAATAAAGAGAGAAAACTTGCACTTAACCTTTTCACAGGCATTTTGTTTTCATAGTTAGACAGATATCGTGATGTATCATTATAGAATTGTCTAGCAATATATCGATCATCGCTGTATCGCGATATCGTATCGTGAGCCATGTATCGTGATTCGTATCGTGAGGTACCCTGCGATTCCCACCCCTAACAGTTAGTAAAAGTACTACAATACCAGGAAGGAAGATCGGGTTGTTGATGTTTGTCTGCCATTCTCGCTCTGTCTACACAGCGTGCGTGAACGCGCTGATGACGTATCCTGTCTGCGCAAACCAGGTGCGCAGAGGTATGCTAATACATACCTTGACAGGCAGGTGGGAAAGCCAATTAAAATGCTCGCACCGAGCGTTTTGATTGGACGAACATTTCTTGGTCCTACGCCTTCCACAGAATATATAAATACATTTAGACCACTTAACTTTAATGATTGCTATCGGGATGGGAAGAGACTTTCAACCAGCATAACAAAAAAAATAAAATTCTGAAGACAATCACCTATTGCACCTTTAAGGGTGAATATGTAATATTTGCATTTATTACGAGCCTTACTTTTTTGTTATTTTTATTTTGTGTGTGGTGAATAAATGCTTAATAGATGATATACTGCCAGTGAAAAAAAAGTGCCTTGTTATTACATGTAATGTTTATGAATGAACTCGATTACTACTCTTCACTTTTGTACAGAGAAAAAAAAATGCATTTCTACCAAATATATTAACAAACAATGAGAGAAAAGCCTTTTCGTATGATCCCACACAACAAATGAATAAATGCAATACTCAAAATGTGTTCTTTCATTGCTTTGTGATGTTATTTGAGTGCTTAACCGAGAGTTAACGTGTCAAATGTTATAATCTTCTGACTGATGTGTTCAGAATAATAATGTTGGTTGTTGGAGCCCAGGGCAACTCAGACAGCTGTCTCATCACACACTGAGTCTCTGGAGATCAGCTGATGGTATTCCATCCGTATAACCTGCGCTTTCTTTTTGTGCTTCATTTACAGTATGTTTCTGTTTAATAAACCTAGACCATTGTACAGGTTTGTTCCTTACCTCCGAGCCTCACGTGTTCTTAACATGACCTGATAACCTAGAGCGGCTGGTCTGTTTTTAGACTGCCTAAGCAAGGAGACTGTGGTTCCACAGATGCGGTTTCCATGACAACCGTGGGAGTGCTCTGTTTGCTTGAGCATCCCTCCTCCACAGCACACTTCTATGCACAATGCTGATCACGTGTCAGTAATTACCGTGGTGAGATCGTGGGTATAACTGTCGATAGACCCGTCAGCCTATGGCTGAGAAGATGCTTTAGATTTCACACTCCAAAAAGCACAAAGTGAGAATATGTAGGCCATTTCACATCAGGTTGCAAACCATCAGTTTTCATCTTGGTTCATTTTGATTAAGATGAAAGTGTTTTGACTGTAATCTCTGATTTCATTCTGACGGCAATCGTTGGACGTTGTTTGTGAGAATGAAGCTCTCTCTCTTTTTGTGCTGCTTGATAGTAAGGATAAGCCTATTGATTTTTCCCCTCATTTGGCTGGGGCTGGAGCACTTCACAGTGGCAGGGTGACAGAACAGCTGTCATTGTGAAATTACAAATTGCTGGAAAGGGGGGGCGACGGATCAATAACGATGGAGGTTGCTTGTCTTTAGCCTCCTCTGTGCTATGCCAAGGTCACCAAGGAGAAAATTCACAGCGATGCCATAGAAGAACCATTTTTGGTTCCACAAGGAACCATTCAGTCAAAGGTTCTTTAAAGAACCATCTCTTTCTTACCTTTTTATAATCTGAAGAACCTTCTTTCGCCACAAAGAACCTTTTGTCAAACAGAAAGGTTCTTCAGATGTTAAAGGTTCTTTATGGAACCATTTAGACAAAAAGGTTCTTCTATGGCATCGTGAAGCACCTTTATTTTTAAGAGTGTAACCTCTCCGCTCGGATCGCAGGTGAATTTTCCTCACTATATGAGTGAGAGAGAGCGGCGCGTCCAGTTTTATGTCAATAAAACTGGATGCTCTCCCTCTCTCTCAGATATTACAAGTGCGCGTTAGGGCACCGACCAGCAGAAACATCTGCACCTATGGCATGGACGACGAAACAAAACCTCGTCAGAGCCATAATGCGTCGCAGAAGTGTGCAGTGTGTTTGCTTGCTGCGCGTCTACATTTGAAATAACGAACCTGAGCGCACAAAAGACGCAATGAGAATGGCTTCCCCCCCCCCCCCCCCCCCCTCAAAACTACACTTATTATTGTCAAACCAATTAACACAGCACCTCAATTCAAATTGTGGTATAGTGTTATTTTAGTATAATTTTATATTATTATAGTATTTATTAATATTTTAAAATAGTTTAAAATCATAAAATATTTAAATCAGTTTCAGTTTTAATGTTATTTTTAGTTTAATTTATTGTGCTTTTGTATATTTTAGTAATTTTAGTTTTTAATATTTCTATTTAGCTTAATTTATTTTTATTTTAGTTCTAGTAATTGTACAGCTTCAACATATTTTATTTAACATTTCAATTATCTTTCAAGTCCAAGTTCTTAATCTTATTTTATTCCAGCGTTATAAAATGTTAGTTTTAACTGAATAAACCAAAATTCATTCTCAATTCAGGCCTGTTTAAAATACAATTGGCATTGACATGTCGCTATCAAATGTTTGGTCTTTTGTTATCTACACCTATTTGGATATTAAGAGCTTCTCTCTTCATCTCTTAATACTAAAGCAGATGAACTCTGATAAAGAGGCACTTAGCCTCTGTGTGTATGTGCAGTAAGACCTTCACTTACTAAGTTTCTGGGACCTTTCCGGTGATAAAACGGAGGCCATTATGATGCAACTGCTTTTTTAAATGACTTTATTCTGAAGAGCACTTTTGACTTCAGAGTGTCTTATTTACCTCTTGCCACAGAAAGCTAAAGGGCAAGTGGGAGATTATTATATAGGCTATATATAAAGTTGATAAGCAGTTAAATATGTTGGTTTACACACAAAGAAAAGTGTAAGCTTTTAGTAAGTCCAAGAATAAAATTATTAATTTCCTTAGCATGTTAAATTTGATTTACAGAACTTTTGTGCTGCTTTCTAACAGTTTGGACTTGAATAAAGAGAGAAAACTTGCACTTAACCTTTTCACAGGCATTTTGTTTTCATAGTTAGACAGATATCGTGATGTATCATTATAGAATTGTCTAGCAATATATCGATCATCGCTGTATCGCGATATCGTATCGTGAGCCATGTATCGTGATTCGTATCGTGAGGTACCCTGCGATTCCCACCCCTAACAGTTAGTAAAAGTACTACAATACCAGGAAGGAAGATCGGGTTGTTGATGTTTGTCTGCCATTCTCGCTCTGTCTACACAGCGTGCGTGAACGCGCTGATGACGTATCCTGTCTGCGCAAACCAGGTGCGCAGAGGTATGCTAATACATACCTTGACAGGCAGGTGGGAAAGCCAATTAAAATGCTCGCACCGAGCGTTTTGATTGGACGAACATTTCTTGGTCCTACGCCTTCCACAGAATATATAAATACATTTAGACCACTTAACTTTAATGATTGCTATCGGGATGGGAAGAGACTTTCAACCAGCATAACAAAAAAAATAAAATTCTGAAGACAATCACCTATTGCACCTTTAAGGGTGAATATGTAATATTTGCATTTATTACGAGCCTTACTTTTTTGTTATTTTTATTTTGTGTGTGGTGAATAAATGCTTAATAGATGATATACTGCCAGTGAAAAAAAAGTGCCTTGTTATTACATGTAATGTTTATGAATGAACTCGATTACTACTCTTCACTTTTGTACAGAGAAAAAAAAATGCATTTCTACCAAATATATTAACAAACAATGAGAGAAAAGCCTTTTCGTATGATCCCACACAACAAATGAATAAATGCAATACTCAAAATGTGTTCTTTCATTGCTTTGTGATGTTATTTGAGTGCTTAACCGAGAGTTAACGTGTCAAATGTTATAATCTTCTGACTGATGTGTTCAGAATAATAATGTTGGTTGTTGGAGCCCAGGGCAACTCAGACAGCTGTCTCATCACACACTGAGTCTCTGGAGATCAGCTGATGGTATTCCATCCGTATAACCTGCGCTTTCTTTTTGTGCTTCATTTACAGTATGTTTCTGTTTAATAAACCTAGACCATTGTACAGGTTTGTTCCTTACCTCCGAGCCTCACGTGTTCTTAACATGACCTGATAACCTAGAGCGGCTGGTCTGTTTTTAGACTGCCTAAGCAAGGAGACTGTGGTTCCACAGATGCGGTTTCCATGACAACCGTGGGAGTGCTCTGTTTGCTTGAGCATCCCTCCTCCACAGCACACTTCTATGCACAATGCTGATCACGTGTCAGTAATTACCGTGGTGAGATCGTGGGTATAACTGTCGATAGACCCGTCAGCCTATGGCTGAGAAGATGCTTTAGATTTCACACTCCAAAAAGCACAAAGTGAGAATATGTAGGCCATTTCACATCAGGTTGCAAACCATCAGTTTTCATCTTGGTTCATTTTGATTAAGATGAAAGTGTTTTGACTGTAATCTCTGATTTCATTCTGACGGCAATCGTTGGACGTTGTTTGTGAGAATGAAGCTCTCTCTCTTTTTGTGCTGCTTGATAGTAAGGATAAGCCTATTGATTTTCCCCCTCATTTGGCTGGGGCTGGAGCACTTCACAGTGGCTGGGTGACAGAACAGCTGTCATTGTGAAATTACAAATTGCTGGAAAGGGAGGGCGACGGATCAATAACGATGGAGGTTGCTTGTCTTTAGCCTCCTCTGTGCTATGCCAAGGTCACCAAGGAGAAAATATTGACAATGAGCAAAAAAAAAGTGCCGTTGATTGCCTCTGCGTTATAGCTGCATTCCAATACATCGCTATTTCAAATCTGTTATCCTGTTCTAACTATTTAAAGAATAATGGTAATTTGCAGATAATCAGTATCCCAAGACTATTCGGACACTTAAGTGCAAATGAAGTATTTCACATTCAGTATTCAATATGACTATACCACAAAAAATGTCTTTATAAACTTTATTTTCTTTTAAAAAAAGAGCAAAAACCAAGGTTATAGTTAGACCTGAATAATAGAAGTAAATGCGGATCTTAAAATGTAAAAATATACCTATTATTTAGGTATTTTTTTTTTTTATTTTTTTTTAAATGTGTGTATTAGTTTAAGTTTTAAATCTATTCTATTCAAGCCAAAATTAAAATAATGAAAAGGTTGGTAAGTGATATTGATTTTTATTTATTTATTTGACTAAAATCATGTTAAAATAATTTTAATGTTAACGGATTGGCCCCATTTCTTCTTCTTCTTTTTTTTTTTTTGAAGAAAAAAATAATATGGTATGGATGCCAATACATTCATAGAAAAGCAATGTTAAACAGACAAACATTTATTTAGAAGCACAATATTTTTAAGCAAACATTGTGTTTGGTTTAAATAAAGCTACACTCTAAAAAATGCTGGGTTAAATTTAACCCAGCATTTTTTAGAGGGTATAGATATAGCTACAGCTACTATAACTACACAAGTGGTTATGCAGCTAGAACGGTGAGAACATGGCTGTATTATTTTGCATCGTGTGTAATGCAATGAGCTTCCTTTATAGGGTACATTCATAGAGGCACTTGTGTGAGCATGGCTTTGTTGTTTTTGTCTTTATGCTGTGACCACGCCCCTTCTGCTCGACACCACATAAAGCCCGCAGATGCCCCGCCCCTTGTCAGTCTAGCAGTGAAATGCGGAGCGCGATGGACTGCTGCGTCTAATAGCCTACCCAAAGATCCGAATGGACGTATTTCTGCCATCATTCACGCACAGATTTCTTCATTATTTTGCGCACCGCTAGCGTTCAAAATGCCTTTTCCACCGATAAACCTGCACTCACGGATATCATCGCCTAGAAAGGAGCTGTTCAGGAAAAAGAAGAGCAGGGACAATGTCGCGCCTCCTCAACCCACGTTCAGTCAAAGGACAGGAGACGACAAAAGCTAAAACAAATCAAATATGTATTTCTCTGATAGATCTATATGTTTTTTTTTGTTTGTTTTTTCAACTCAAATGTCAGACAAACAAGCGGACTCGTAACCCAAAGGCTGCGGGTTCGAGTCTCAGGTCCGGCAGGGATTGTAGGTGGGGGGAGTGAATGTACAGAGCTCTCTCCCACCTTCAATACCACGACATCGAACCCCCAACTGCTCCCCGGGCGCCGCAGCAAAAAATGGCTGCCCACTGCTCCGGGTGTGTGTTCACGGTGTGTGTGTGTGTTCACTGCTGTGTGCGTGTGCACTTTGGATGGGATAAATGCAGAGCACTAATTCAGAATATGGGTCACCCTACTTGGCCACATGTCACTTTCACTTCACTGGCCTGATTATGACAATGAAAACTGAAGATATTTATCATGTCAGTTCACTGCCACCTATCCTGGACTCTGCAGAAAAGGTATGTGTGCAATGAGCGCAATGAGCATGCATTATAATTAACAGAATAAAACACTTCTAAGGCGAAGTTTCACAAATGAAGCAGGTAAAGGAAAATGTTCTTCCTTTTCCATATACAATAAGACTTATTTTGTCATCAGTGGACCAAAATAACTAGACACCAACCGTTATAACACTTAATATAATACTAAAATACTTAATAGCATATATGGACATTTCTTTTTAAGATACTCTACAAGTTAGGTAAGTTCTTGGAATGCTACCAATGTCCATAACAAAAAGCAATTAATTAAGGCAGCTTTCTTTGCATTTTGTTTTGTGTGACATACATAAAAAAATGAAAGTGTGTAGAGATCGAAAAACAAAATCTGACGAATACATTGAATATATTGGGGAAAAACAGCAAATCTTAAAAAAAAAAAATTTGCATAACTGTTGTGCATTTAAGCATGTCTACTTGGCCACATGTCACTTTCACTTCACTGGCCTGATTATGACAATGAAAACTGAAGATATTTATCATGTCAGTTCACTGCCACCTATCCTAGACTCTCCAGAAAAGGTATGTGTGACTAACGCAATGAGCATGCATTATAATTAACAGAATAAAACACTTCTAAGGCGAAGTTTCACAAATGAAGCAGGTAAAGGAAAATTTTCTTCCTTTTCCATATACAATAAGACTTATTTTGTCATCAGTGGATCAAAATAACTAGACACCAACCGTTATAACACTTAATATAATACTAAAATACTTAATAGCATATATGGACATTTCTTTTTAAGATACTCTACAAGTTAGGTAAGTTCTTGGAATGCTACCAATGTCCATAACAAAAAGCAATTAATTAAGGCAGCTTTCTTTGCATTTTGTTTTGTGTGACATACATAAAAAAATGAAAGTGTGTAGAGATTGAAAAACAAAATCTGACGAATACATTGAATATATTGGGGAAAAACAGCAAATCTTAAAAAAAAAAAATTTGCATAACTGTTGTGCATTTAAGCATGTCGAGTTCATGTGTTGTTCCTTAGACACACAATCAAGCCATACATTTCTGTATTTATGTCAGTTCCATCTAATCATCTTACAACATCTCTGAACCTTATAAAATCCTAATATTTTGTGTCCTCATCCTCATCCATGGAAAATAGTAGAAAAGGCCAAGTACAAACAAACAACTTTAGTATTGGTCACCCTGGTTACAACTAGTAACACAGACCCCAGGTCGGCTTCACAAGTCCTTTTCATTAGTCAAAGGCCCTTATTCTTTCCACAAACCTTTGTACATTCATTACCACACTCCGGTACATACCTCCGAGCTTTTTCTATATTCTGTCCCAATTGACTTGCTCAGGGGGAGCTTACAAGTTGTTATTATGGGGAAAGGGGAAACTAGATAGAAGTGTAACTGGGCTCATGTTTGACCCTATCCATCGTATTTCTCAGTGTCTGACAGTGTGGCGGTTTTAATGGTACGAGAGTGTGCTCAGGTACAAGCGGGGACTGGATCCAAATGCAGACAAAACATTGTAATAAAGATAAAGCAAAACAAGACACTGGAAATACAAGAAACACAGCAAACATACTAAACAAACAAGAACTGGAGCTGAGAACACAAACTAAATGCCAGGGAACACAACCAAGACCTAAAAAGTACAATGGGACTCACTATATATATATATATATATATATATATATATATATATATAACACCTGGAGACAATGAAAGAACTAATCCATAAATAATCTTCAAATTTGACCATGAAACTAAAACAGGAAACTAACAGACCAAAATGTCAATTATATAAAAGTAAAAAAAAACAGACACAAACTATGACGTATATGAGTTGGTTCATAATGAGCCAAGAACATTCAGTGTGTACAGTTCCAGAAATAAATATGAAAAGATGGATATCCAAAAATATCCATCTTTGTCTCCTTGAGAACAATTGTTTTAAAATAGCATTACAAACGTTGGACATTAGACGTAATGATAAAGAATTATAAATTGGTCAGAATGCTATTTATTGCCAAATAAATCAAAGTGGTAAGTGCTTTAGATATAAAATAAATATTGTTTTGTGAACCTAGTGAAATTTGATGGCATGCTCTTTTCGGTTTGAGGTTGTGGCTTCAACACTGCATATAGCAACCTGGTCTTCGAAAGCCATCTTGACAGCTCTAACATAGAAATAATTGTTACCCACATTATTTTTAAGAGTGGTTGTGCACAGCTATTAGTAACTTAAATGTGCGAGGCTTCCAGTGTCATCCGCTTCCAGTTATTTTAGCTCTACAAAACAGTCTGTTATGCTGCTTGATTGCAAAAAATTGTTTTAAAGGGGTCATATGATGTTGCTAAAAATAACATTATGTTGTGTATTTGGTGTAATGCAATGTGTTTATGTGGTATAAGGTTATAAAAACACATTATTTTCCACATAATGTACATTATTGTTTCTCCTCTATGCCCCGCCTTTCTGAAACGCGTCGATTTTTACAAAGCTAATCTTCACCTTCTCTTATTGCTGTGGAAACAAACTGATTAATGTGTGCTCTCTTTGTGAACGGCCACAAAGCATCCACTTCCTGAACAGCCCGAGCCTGTAAAATATAGCAATGTTTGCCAGCCAGCCTGGCCTTTTCCAGAGATGACGAATACATTGAATATATTGGGGAAAAACAGCAAATCTTAAAAAAAAAAAATTTGCATAACTGTTGTGCATTTAAGCATGTCGAGTTCATGTGTTGTTCCTTAGACACACAATCAAGCCATACATTTCTGTATTTATGTCAGTTCCATCTAATCATCTTACAACATCTCTGAACCTTATAAAATCCTAATATTTTGTGTCCTCATCCTCATCCATGGAAAATAGTAGAAAAGGCCAAGTACAAACGAACAACTTTAGTATTGGTCACCCTGGTTACAACTAGTAACACAGACCCCAGGTCGGCTTCACAAGTCCTTTTCATTAGTCAAAGGCCCTTATTCTTTCCACAAACCTTTGTACATTCATTACCACACTCTGGTACATACCTCCGAGCTTTTTCTATATTCTGTCCCAATTGACTTGCTCAGGGGGAGCTTACAAGTTGTTATTATGGGGAAAGGGGAAACTAGATAGAAGTGTAACTGGGCTCATGTTTGACCCTATCCATCGTATTTCTCAGTGTCTGACAGTGTGGCGGTTTTAATGGTACGAGAGTGTGCTCAGGTACAAGCGGGGACTGGATCCAAATGCAGACAAAACATTGTAATAAAGATAAAGCAAAACAAGACACTGGAAATACAAGAAACACAGCAAACATACTAAACAAACAAGAACTGGAGCTGAGAACACAAACTAAATGCCAGGGAACACAACCAAGACCTAAAAAGTACAATGGGACTCACTATATATATATATATATATATATATATATATATATATATAACACCTGGAGACAATGAAAGAACTAATCCATAAATAATCTTCAAATTTGACCATGAAACTAAAACAGGAAACTAACAGACCAAAATGTCAATATAAAAGTAAAAAAAAACAGACACAAACTATGACGTATATGAGTTGGTTCATAATGAGCCAAGAACATTCAGTGTGTACAGTTCCAGAAATAAATATGAAAAGATGGATATCCAAAAATATCCATCTTTGTCTCCTTGAGAACAATTGTTTTAAAATAGCATTACAAACGTTGGACATTAGACGTAATGATAAAGAATTATAAATTGGTCAGAATGCTATTTATTGCCAAATAAATCAAAGTGGTAAGTGCTTTAGATATAAAATAAATATTGTTTTGTGAACCTAGTGAAATTTGATGGCATGCTCTTTTCGGTTTGAGGTTGTGGCTTCAACACTGCATATAGCAACCTGGTCTTCGAAAGCCATCTTGACAGCTCTAACATAGAAATAATTGTTACCCACATTATTTTTAAGAGTGGTTGTGCACAGCTATTAGTAACTTAAATGTGCGAGGCTTCCAGTGTCATCCGCTTCCAGTTATTTTAGCTCTACAAAACAGTCTGTTATGCTGCTTGATTGCAAAAAATTGTTTTAAAGGGGTCATATGATGTTGCTAAAAATAACATTATGTTGTGTATTTGGTGTAATGCAATGTGTTTATGTGGTATAAGGTTATAAAAACACATTATTTTCCACATAATGTACATTATTGTTTCTCCTCTATGCCCCGCCTTTCTGAAACGCGTCGATTTTTACAAAGCTAATCTTCACCTTCTCTTATTGCTGTGGAAACAAACTGATTAATGTGTGCTCTCTTTGTGAACGGCCACAAAGCATCCACTTCCTGAACAGCCCGAGCCTGTAAAATATAGCAATGTTTGCCAGCCAGCCTGGCCTTTTCCAGAGATGGACACACCATGAACTGATGAAGTGCCTGTACTTACACAAGAAAAAGGACAGTTAGCTCTCCTATTTGTGTTACTTATTAAACACATATACAGTGCCGTGAAAAGGTTTTTGCCCCCTTCCTGTTTTTTTTTTATTTTTTGCATATTTGTCACCAGTGTTGGGGAAAGTTACTTTTAAAAGTAATGCATTACAATTTTGCGTTACTTTTTAAATTTGGGCAGGGCTTGCTTGTTTTTAAAATAAAAAAGTTCTATTTTTGGCAAATATAAAAGCCTTTTCACACCAAAAGTGAAATGAATAAGCCTCAGGCTGAAGGGAAAGTAAATTTAAGTCCGTACAGTTGAAAGCAGAAGAAGAAATTTCAACACACTTCAGCAATAAAAAAAAGACGCACAGATGTTTGTCTAGAGTAATTTGTGCTTATTAGTACGGTTGAACTGGATCATCGAATGTCAGAAGCAAAGACATTGGTTAATAGAATGGGATTAAATACATAAAGGATATTTGTGTTGTTTAACATTTAATTATTGCAGGTTTGCGTCATATTCTGAGTTGCATTATTTTTATTCATTTTGAGGAATACTGAATCTGTGTTTTTTTTTGTGAGTGAGATGAATTCTTATATATTTTATATATAAATATTCATATTTATTTTAGAACTACAGTAACATCTTCCGATTTCTCTCAACATGGGGACAGGAGAGCTGTCAATCAATAAATTGGAAAAAAAGTAACTTGCGATACTTATTTGAAAAAGTAACTCAGATATTCTCTTGTAAATTAAAAAGTAATGCGTTACTTTACTAGTTACTTGAAAAAAGTAATCTGATTACGTAACTCGCGTTACTTGTCATGCGTTACCCCCAACACTGTTTGTCACACGTAAAAGATTCAGACCATCAAACAAATTTTATTATTATACAAAGATAATGCAAGTAAATACAAAATGCAGTTTTTAAATGATGATTTCATTTATTAAGGGAAAAAAGCTGTCCAAACCTACGTGGCCCTACGTGAAAAAGTAATTGCCAAATGCTTAAACAGTTCATTCATGCTCGAAAACCCTCCAATGTGGCTGAATTAAAACAATTCTGCAAAGAAGAGTGGGCCAAAATTCCTCCACAGCGATGTGAAAGACTCATTGCCAGTTATCGCAAACACTTGATTGCAGTTGTTGCTGCAAGGCGTGGCACAACCAGTTATTAGATTTAGGGGGCAATTACTTTTTCACGTAGGGCCAGGCAGGTTTGGACAGCTTTTTTCCCTTAATAAAAGAAATCATCATTTAAAAACTGCATTTTGTATTTACTTGCATTATCTTTGTGTAATATTAAAATTTGTTTGATGATCTGAATCTTTTAAGTGAGACAAATATGCAAACAATTAAAAAAACAGGAAGGGGGCAAAAACTTGTTCACACCACTGTATGTCTCATACTGTCATTTTTATTGGCTTATTCATTACTTGATTAGTGTAGACATTTGATAGTGTTTTTCCATGAAGAAAAAAAAAGATATTTTCATTAGCATCTGTTCCCATACATAACTGTAATATGAATTGGTGAGAAATGTTCTTAAATACCATCTGTTTAACATTATTCTATATCTACAGGACAGCAGTTGCATATGTTCTTAAGCCTTTGAAACAATGTAAGCTATGCAGTTCATGTCAAACCTTAACCAGTGCTGCACCTTTTTTGTTTGTTTATTCCTTAGTCAGTGGTGCACAGGAAGAGTTGTGTATTAATAAGTGCCCAGCTTCATAAGAGGCCAGTATTGCATAAGAAGTGCCAGCAGCAGGAGGGAATTATCTGTACAGTCGCATTGAGGTGCTGAGAAATAATAGCCTTATGAAATGGGTTTCTGGGAAACTGAACAGAGACTGACAAAAATCTACTGGCTGTCTGTGTACTTAAGTGACATTATAAAACAGTTCCACCTCTACATTTGGATGCTGTAAAAATTACAATAAGCACATTCTATATTAAAGCTTCAATATGCATATATTATTACTTGGATTACTTGTTTGTTTGTTTGTTTTTTCCAGCTGCCATAATAAATAAAGTATTTATCGCACATTAACACATTGTATCATATTAATAGCTCTGCCATTTTCAAAAGCAACAAGCCAGTTGTAGCCAATGTATTTCAGTAGTCTTATCAGAAAGGAAGGAGTTTTTCTAGAGTGAGATATTTTATCCAAAATATTATGACAGAGACACGAAAATGTACCGAAGCGTAGGAATGACCCATGTCCTTTACCCATGGTAAAATCATCAGCATCTTGTGGATTATTACTCTAATTTACACTCTTTTAGTAATCATGCAAGCTCAGTTTCTTTGGCATTTGAGAATGATTAGTCAAGTCAAGTCTGCTTTATTGTCAATTCTTCCACATGTACAGCACATACACACAGAAAATTGAAATTGCGTTACTCTCAGACCCTTGGGTGCATACAGATAACAAATACAGATTAAATACAAAATACAACTATACAAATATACAAATAAGGTCAAATGTAAAAATATATATATAAAGCACAAGGCATATGGAAGATAGAGTGCAAACCAGTAAAGTAAACAACAGTGCAGATATAGTGATTGTAGTGCAAAAAATGATTTGTAGTGCAAAAGAGCTTATTCAGACTGATTAAAGTGACAGTGTGTGTGTGTATTTGGGAGGGGGGAGTGGGAGAGTCCATCAGAGGGTCAGAGTTCAGTGGTGCGTGGGGCAAAAGAGGGGAGGGGGGCAAGGTGAGGGAGTTCAGCTTCCTGACAGCCTGATGGATGAAGCTGTCCTTCAGTCTGCTGGTCCTGGCCTGGAGACTCCGCAGTCTCCTCCCTGATGGCAGCAGACTGAAGAAGCTGTGTGTCGGGTGGGTGGGATCACCTGCAATGCAGAGGGCTTTGCGGGTGAGACGGGTGGTGTAGATGTCCTAAAGGGAGGGGAGAGAGGCACCAACGATCTTCTCAGCTGCTCTCACTATGCGTTGAAGTGTCTTGCGGCAGGACGCGTTGCAGGCGCCATACCACACAGTGATGCAGCTGGTCAGGATGCTCTCGATGGTGCCTCTGTAGAAGGTGCACATGATGGGGGCCGGGGCTCTGGCTCTTCTCAGTTTGCAGAGGAAGTAGAGACGCTGCTGTGCTTTCTTGGCCAGTGCTGCGGTGTTGTCAGTCCAGGAGAGATCCTCTGTGATGTGCACACCCAGGAACTTGGTGCTGCTCACCCTCTCCACAGTCACACCATTGACGGTCAGAGGAGCATGCTGAGTGCGCACTCTCCTGAAGTCAACAACAATCTCCTTCGTCTTCTCCACATTCAGAGAGAGATTGTTGTCACTGTACCACCCAGCCAGGCGGCTCACCTCGCTCCTGTAGTTTGTCTCATCTCTGTTGCTAATGAGACCCACTACAGTCGTGTCATCCGCAAACTTGATAAGTTTGCGGATGGATTACTGGCCAATTCAGGAAAACCCATGCAATTACTCACTGCTGTGTTGTGATCTATGTGATGAGAGAAGACAAGAGCACAGCTGCTGTTGGGTCTTGTCATCCAAGTGTGATTTTCTCTCCAAAAGGCAGCCGGTCCATCTGAATGTCAGAGGCAGAGGAGAAAACAAAGCTCCGGCAGAACAGGGCCGATGGCGATGACTTCTGCTCATGCTGTGGATTCTGATCAAGTGCTTGAGAGAAAATGTAAAGCTCTTCTAGATCAGGTACTATCAGTATTCCTTTCCTAATCAAACAATCTCTTATCACAATGTGCTTCATATGAACTGTAGAGAAACCAAAAGGTCATATTGCTTTCTACCTAAATTGAAGGTAGTCTGTTTAAATTTGCATTGAATTGCAGCACATAATAAACCCAATTCATAATCAGGATTCCTTGATGAACTAAAAGACTAGCTGCATGCCAGAACAAAGGCCCAGGTGCAAACATTGTCAATGAAAGACAAGACTGATTACCATAGACACAATGGAAACCCCACCTGTGTAGAAATGGACCACAAACAGTGTGATATATTGTTTTTCACTTTATAGTGTGTTAATATTTACTAGCTGCACTGTAAACATAATAATCAAATATTGTACAGTTTAATTACTCAAACTCATTTAAAAAAGGGAAGCTGTGGTAGCCAAAAATGTACCCCCAAAATACAGTTTGAATGTTTAGGCATAACTGTAGGCATTTTACAGCTAAATATTTGACGGGAAATTTACATATATTTTTTTTAATTTTAAATAGGTAAATTTAACCAAGTAACAGGTGTTTACATAGCCATGGGAACATATTTTATCTGGGGGGTGCTGGGGGCGGGGCTTGATGTTGCCAAGGTGGGGGATTTTTG
Organism: Sinocyclocheilus grahami; assembly: GCF_001515645.1. Classification (NCBI taxonomy): domain Eukaryota; kingdom Metazoa; phylum Chordata; class Actinopteri; order Cypriniformes; family Cyprinidae; genus Sinocyclocheilus; species Sinocyclocheilus grahami. The sequence goes on along the minus strand of NW_015506862.1, from coordinate 86,510 downwards.
ACAAAATCCTAATAATAATCAGCCCAAACGCAAAACAAAAATTAACATACAAATGAAGACAAGAGTTATATGCGAACCAATATATATTTGTGCTTTTGTGATTTTAGTTCACCATTTCTATTATTGAAGGGGATTTTACTAAATATCATCAACGCTGATAAGCAAAAGTTTTGTTCAGTGCACTTTGGCGAATTCTCTCAAAAACAACAAAGTGCAGATGTAGGCTACATGCGATCTAAATATAAGAGACTAATTAATAATACACTGCAGACAACATCACTGATTATAACGTACAGCTTTTTCTAGAGTGCTTACACTCACGCTAGACTGAATTCAGTGATATTCTTTGATAATGTAAATGTTCTTTGCTCACTGTATAATTTGTTCGTTGTTTGAATAATCGAGGACATGCGGCATTATAATTAAACTTAAAATGTCTTTTTATTAAACGTAATCAGGTTAAATACAAATTCAGTCTTATTGAAATATTTTGTTCATAATATCCCTTACGAAAAAGAAGTTTATTCAAGTGTGCTATTAGTATACATCTTTTAAACTAAAAATAGGAAAGTATACTTTCAGTCTAATTTGATGTACTTCTCAGAAATGGGCTTTATGTACTTCTCAGAAATATACTTAAAATGACATTTAAGTATACTTGACTTATGCTTAGGAAAAAGTCTAAATATATTTGAGCTATACTTGTGCTTGTATGCACAGAATGTTGTCATTGTTATACGGTAGGGGACGCTAGTACACATCTTCTGTACAGAATTTCCAAAACACAAGAGAAGAAACCGAAACAACAGATGCTTCCACATGTATTCTAACACGATCATCAGACATAAAACAGCATCAAAACTGTGCAACGTTAAGGAATAAAATGTCGACCCCTGAAGAGGTAATAATGACTTTCAAGCTTTGAGGTGTTGATCGACTCCATCTACGTTTTGATTAGCATTCTAAATCCAATTAATAGTCTTTTTTCAGCTTTTTGTTCAAAATCTTGTTCATTTCTTTATTTTTTTATTTATAAAACTTACCCACATTCAAGTGTTTAAGAAAAGAATGCATGAAGCTAGAATAAAAATATTTCTGTTTACAAGCAGATACCCTGTTCTTTTGATGTTTTGTATGTTCAGATATTCATATAACAAAATATATACAAATTAATACCTAAATAGGGTCGCAGTAGTATACTTAAAATACGATGTAAAGTTCACTTAAAGAAAACTTACGAGTGTACTTGCAGTATAAAACTACTAAACTAGTAGTTTACTAAGACTATACTTCAAAGTGTACTAAAAATGCTACTACAAGTATTTAATTAGTAAACTATCAGTATGCCTATAAGTTCACTTTTAGTATAGTTGCAGTACAAACTAATAACATAGATGTAAACTAGTAGTGTACTCAAAGTTTACTACTGTTATACTAAAAGTATACTTTCATATACTAGAAAGTGGGCCAATTTAGTCCGAAGGAGTATTGAAATAGTACACTTACAAGTACAGTATACTACTAGTACACTGATATTTGTATACTTACTACATAAAGTATACTTAAAATATACTTGAACTTTACTTAAGTATACTTAATAAAATAAACTTGAAGTATTCTTCTTTTTGGTAAGGCATGGTATACTTGCCTAAAACGTTATGATGTGCGCAGTTAATAGATTACATTAGGCTACAGTGGTTTGAGCGCGTTTGACCAGAGACTAGAGCACAATCAAAGAGTGATTGTCTTGAGAAGCGAGAAAATGGCTCATAAAAAGGACGAGGACTTTAATGTCAAATTAAGGTAATATCGCGTGAACATTTCACGTGAAATACTGCAAGTGTGAGGTGGAGAAGTAGACTAGTAGAATAGAATAGTAGAGTATTATAGAATAGTAAAGTATATTCATAGAATAGTAAAATAGCTGCAGCACCCCCTAGTTCCCACTAGTTGGTAAGGTGTTTCCCTTACCAAAAAGTAGTATACTTCAAGTTTATTTTATTAAGTATACTTAATTAAATTCAAGTATATTTTTAAGTATACTTTATGTAGTAAGTATACAAACATCAGTGTACTAGTAGTATACTTGTAAGTGTACTATTTCAATACTCATTCGTACTAAATTGGCCCACTTTCTACACGGCAAAATCACTGGTGTAGAATTTTCAGGGACGGTGTAAAATTAACAGTGTTGACATTGTTTTAACACTACATGGTGATAAAATAACACTGCTGTTGTTATTTGTAAGACAGTGTCAGTGTGAAATTAAAGTGTATTTTCAAATTTCACCCAAAGTGGCGTAAAAAAAGCCACGCCTCCAATTAACGCTAGGCCACCAGCCTGTGTCCGCCATTTTCTTTTACTAGAAGCCGAAGAAAAAGCAGGTAAATCAGATTCTCACACGATATAGCTAAATTAAATTGTTATTTTTATATCTATGGAGCCCTGCATATGAGTAGATGTCGTGGACACATTTCTCAATTCGTTCCCTTGTTAAGTTAAATCGGGGCCACGTTGTACTAATTTGATACCTCGGTAATTCAGGTCATGGACGCGATTTAAACTAACGTTATGGCACTAATTACATGTCCGTGATTTACCTAAAATTAAGGAGCGTATTAACAAATCGTGAATTCATATAACACATTCCTAAATCATGGCCGTGACATTTAGGTTTCCCCCTCTACATTGCGCCTTTTACACGTTTAAACCAAACAGTTGGTCATGAGCAAAACACGCAGGTTAGTATTGTAACTGTAAAAACGCTGAATTGCATATAAAGATAAAATATCAAGGACAGGAGGATAATTTACTGGGGATAAAAACTGTTGAAAGAGTTTAATCATCTATGAGCGAAACTTGCTTGGTTGGTTTAAAAAGTTCATTTTACGAGTTAGATGCAGTGGTGTATGTTTTTTTTACATTGGCTTCATCTAGATGACTATTTGACATACTATGACATACACTTGGCAAAACACCTAATATATGTTCTAGCTTGGTTAAAAGACTGTCTGTGATTGTCCTAATAGTGAGAGTTTCATTCTGAAGAAATGCTGGTTCAAGTGGAGTGTAAAGGGAACCCGAAATGGATCCGAATACCAGTGAAAAATGACACTTTTGACTTCTGTGAATTCATTAAAGAAGATACGTTTTACACATTTATTGTAATTTTAAGTTCATTATGACATTCTAGTGTTACTCACTTTGAAATCAATGATTCTTATTATATTAAAAAGTATCAGTCATAATATATATTAAAAAATTGCATTAGACATTCAGTGTATTATAAAAAGTGTTGGGCAGTAACTAATAACTTGGTTACTGTAATATTACCTTTTTCAGTAACTAGTAGTGTAACTAATTGCTAATAAGATTGTGGTAATAATATTACAGTTGCCATCCATAAAACAGCTTAGTTACTTTTGATGCCTCAACCCCGCTGATTTGAAATCCAACAATCAAATAATTCCTAGATTTATTTTCATAATTTTCACAACTCACACATGCATGTGATGTCCCCAGTGCAGCAGGCAAGCTTGGAATATGGAAAAGCTTACATTCAGCAGATAGAAATATTGCATTATATTGATTTTGTCAGGAAAAAAGATGATCTGAGCACTGTTGTGTAAGTTGTGGCTTTACTTTACTCTGGCATTACATCCCACCCACACCCCTCTGATCAGCATGTGGTACATTATATTACTATAATTAAAAATATTTTTGGAAAATTAAAGTTTCTTACAAACTTGTGATTTGATCAAATACATAATGAAATATAATCGTGTATGGGTAACAGAGAAATTACAATTAGCTTCAAGCTACACATGACAATTAATGAGATTAATACAACACTTCTTCTTGAATGTACTATCAATCACTAGAATTTTGTGGAAGATACACAGTTACAACTTCTGTTTGGCGTGAAGAAAAAATAATGTAACTAGTAGTGTAACTAATTACTGCCAGAAAGTAATGAGTAAAACATTTTCTTTTGAAATTCGTAACTAGTAATGAGTAATATATTACATTCTTTGAATAACTAGCCCAACACTGATTATAAATGGACTTAATCCCAAATAATATTCTGATCACACTAAAGTGGTTTTATTAAATTTTTTAGTATGTAGTAATGTTAATAAATCTTTGTGTCTTTCAATACATCTGACTTTAATTCTATCCTACTGATATGAATAGTTATTTATTTTATTAGATGTTTTTTTTTTTTTTTATGTATTACTTGCATTTGAAAATAATACCAAGCGATTAAAATGTCATTTCAGTATGTTTGAACATGAAATCGAATTTTTTTTGTTTCTACCTCTGAGCTTCAGCAAAGTTCAACTTGCCGCATGGAGCCAATGTGGTTCTTAAAGACTCTGCAGGAGTTGATGTTGATGCTGATATTTTTGATGAGCTTGTGAGAACATCTAAGGTGTCCTTCAAAATTTTGGATGGTGATAAATCAGGTAAGAAACTCATGACCTGCTGCCATGTTCAAAAATGTATAATCTAGTTTGTATTCTCATGCTATCATCATGTATTGTGAAGAAAAATGTTTCTGTCTTTTTAATGTTCATATTGTCTTGATTCTTGTGTGCTGTATGTGATTCTAAGATACTGTTCCCGCAAGCTGAGACCGATTTCTCCGAGCCCTCATGCCCTGAGTTGTCATTTTCATCAGTGGAATCAGAAAGTTCAGATTCCACAGTGATTCCACAATCTTCAAAGGCATGCAAAAAGCGATTCTTAGAAGAACCTTCTGACTGCAATGTGTCAAAAGATGTGAGTTATTTTTCCTCTCTTAAGTTTTTTTTTTCCTTGAATGATATATTTTTTGATACCGTATCAATAATCTTACCAACATTAGTATATCAAAGACTGGTTTATTTGCAATAATCTTTTTTTCTTCTTTCTCTAAAGCTAGTTCATGCAGCACTACACTCAAAACCAGGAGGCTCTGATATATTGAAGGAGTACAAACAAACGAAGAGCCTGTCTGACAAGACACGAAGGATGCTGGTAAACATTAGTATATCAAAGACTGGTTTATTTGCATCATCCATTTTTTTTCTACAGCTAGTTCATGCAGTGCTGCACTCAAAACCAGGAGGTTCTGATATATTGAAGGAGTACGAACAAACTAAGAGCCTGTCTGACAAGACTCGAAGGAAGCTGGTAAACATCCTTGTGGCTGATATGGTAGAGAAGTATGGGTAAGTCACCAATAAAATAGTCATTAGTCTAGTTTATATATTGCACTGGTATTTGATCAGTTACATTTTATATGAAATGTTAATTTTTATATATATTTTTTTTAATGCTGTGGTGTAGGAGAGTTCCACCAGTCAGTGTCCGTGTAAGCTATGCTCTTGGAATCATTACTCTATTCCCCAATTTAAAGGATAAGTGCTCACCGACTGGTTATGTAAGTATACAGTACATTGAGATTGTACACTCTCTCTTTTTTGCAGCACATATCAAATGCACGAGTCAATCAAATTATTATACTGCGATGACTTCTCAGATGGAATCTGACTTTTTTGGCATTGTCTGCACATTTTCTTCTAGAAAAATCTCTGGAAGGAATGTAAACCTTGTCAAATGTGCAAAGCTTAGAGTACTGTTTTTGGTAGCTGTAAGTATTATAAAAAGTATAAATATTTTATAGTTTGGGTAGTGCATTGTGTGTAGTGGGTCATGCATAGAACTTCTGTGAACAATATATTCTTCTGCAAAATTGTGTGCATGTGATATTGCCTGGGCCTGATACATTGATGCTGACTTATTGATGCTAAATCTTTGTTTGACAGGAACAGTACTACGATCCACGCAGTGGCCAGGGTTACATTGCCTACAGATTGAAAACTGTTCAGCACAACTCTGTAAATAACTTGAAGGGGGCATCAAAGGTGGTTTACCAAGATGGTCCTAAGACTTTGCGTGAGACATCTTCAACAACTGAGCAACTGTCAGGTGACGAATGCACAGAAGCTATATCCATGATGAAGCATTCAGCGGACGCACCAATTATTAAGGATAAAATGAAGACAACATTCAAGTACAGGCAGAATTTGCTACATGATCCAGACAAATCTTCACTCATCCTTGATTACTTTCCCCGATTTTTGGATACACCAGGCTTGGTAAGACATTACAATTTTGATGTTAATTGTATATCTATATGTAATTGTAATGTTTGTTATTGACATGATTTCTCTGTGATAGATTGACCAAGACTTTACTATGCTTTTTGGAGATGACATCTCAAGCAAGTTTATTGCAAAATGGCCAACATTCTACAAGCCAAGAATAATTGCTGACTGCAAAAACCTGCACCCTGGTGCACATGTGGATGACCTTCTGTCTGCTCTGGAGGAGACTGATTATGGTAAGTATAAATGTTTCTTGTTTTGTTTTTTAAACTGGTTTAACTGTATACTCTATTCTGCTAGGATGGGACAGTGATGTGGCAGCTATTCTCTTGCTCGTTCATCTCTTGCCTCCAACTGTGAAAGGAAGGAAAACTGGGAAAATCAGTGCAACTGAAGCAGCTGGTCATGTTGTACAGTTCATAAAGATAAAATACATTTGTTAGATTTACTCATTTAGTCTTGTCGGCAGTTGGTGTAATCTGTAGGTGTATCTGTGTAGTCATCGTATACAGGTTCAAAAATATAGGACTGGGCAGAAAACTTCATCTCTTCACATCTCACATTAAAATCTTCTTGCATCTTTTTCTACAATTCAAGGGTGAAACAAAGCTTTCATTAATGCATTACAATAAGATTTAATTTGTTACTGATGTAATGTAAATACACTAAACAATACTTGCACTACATTTGTTAATTTTGGTTAATGTAGATCTCGACAATACATTTAGAAGTTTTACATCATCCTGGACCAGAAGGCCATTCCCTGCATGACGCAGACAGCTGTTGCAGCCTTTGATTAACTCTTTAAGGCGCACTTTGTCTTTGCTGTGTCGTATGATGAGGCCTTATGCAACTTCTACACGTTCATTCAAACAACGGTGTATGGCATTGATGTGGGCACTGCCAAGGAAAGTCCAAGGGTCAAGGAAATCCGAGTGAGAATTCAGAACACTGAGGTTTGACTCCCCCTCCCCCCAGCATCTTGCTCAAATGTTCTCATGCTTCCTTTGCAAGGTACACCACAGAAGTTGTTCAAGTTTGTTTCAGCATCTGAAGTTTCATCATGGTTTGTACCCAGGGCGTTCATTACGGTTGAAATGTGGCGAACCTGGATGTTCATCTGTGTTTTATACATATTATGGGTTCAAGAAACACATTTTGGGAGTGCACAGAGACTGTGTAGCCTCAGGTACTGCTGAGAATGTTGGCAGTAGTATCGATGTTTCTGTTTCTGATACCCTAAGTGAGGATCCTCCAGTCACCTTTCAGACTCCTGTTGAAAATCAGCAACTAACGGATATGTGTAGTGCTATTGTTGCTCAAGTACAAGCCGCTGGAGTCTCTGAAAATACTGTTCAATGTTTAGTTGGTTCAATGGAAGAACTTGTAAGTGATGTTCATGCTCAGGCAAGAGACACTGTTCTAAAATGTCTTTCATCAGAGGTACCTGGGCAAAACCTAGACAGAGTTAAAGACTGTTTTGACCAGCTAGAAAATCCTTTCTCTTGCCTTAATACTGAAACAAAGAGGCAGAGACACTTTGAGGAAAAAATGGAAAATTGTTGAACCAGTGGAATATGTTCTTGGTGTGCGCTATGATGTGCGTAAAGATAAAACTACAGGATCATACAGTCAAGTTCCTGTCAATGACAAATTTATCTATGTGCCCATTTTAGGAACTCTCGAGTCTGTTTACAAATTCTGAACTTTGCCACTTTTTCCAGCAGGTAAAAAGTCATCAAGATGGTATTTACAAAGACATTAATGATGGTTCTTACTTCAAAAAGCATATGTTATTTGGTCAAAAAGAGCATGCTCTTCAAATACAGTTACATTACGACGATTTTGAAACCGCAAATCCACTTGGATCCAAAAAAGGATTTAGTTTATTTTATTTTAAGAAATTTGCCCCCCAAGATCAATTCTGTTTTAATGAACATCCATCTTGTGGCCCTTTTCCATTCAGAAGACTTAAAAAAATATGGCTTTAAACCAATCTTACAGCCTCTCGTAGAGGATCTAAAAATTCTGGAGTCAAAGGGAATCGATGTACCCTTCTCAGATACTATGTTACAGGGTTCTGTTATTCAGGTTACTGGTGACAATTTAGCTTTACATGGACTGTTAGGTATGGTTGAGTCGTTCAGTGCAACCTACTGTTGCCGGATTTGCTTAATTGACAAAAAAAAGTTGCAGTCAGTCTTTAGTGAGGATGACCCAGATTTGATCATTCGCACAAAGGAGCTATATTCACAACATTGCAATGCTCTGGCACAAGATCCCACTCTTGCATCACTGTTTGGCCTTAAGAGAAGTTGTCCACTCAATTCATTACAGTTTTTTCATTCTTCAGAGAATTATGCTGTTGACATTATGCATGATTTGCTTGAAGGGGTTGTGCAGTATGAGTTAAAGCTGCCTTTTCAGTACTTGGCTAAAGACTGCATTTCATTGAACACACTTTCGGAAAGGATTCAGAGCTTCAACTATGGATCCAGTGAAAGAAAGAACAGACCAAGTGCAGTTAAAATTGATGATGGCAGCAAGGACCTTGGCCTCAATACTATTCAGTCATGGTGCCTTCTGCGCAATACCCCCTTGATCTTTGGAGATCTAGTTGACACGGACAATGGTTACTGGAGTCTGATACTACTTTTGATTCAGATAGTGAACATTGTATTCTCACCAGTTGTAACACAGGGTATGACTTATTTTTTTGAAGCATTTAATTTCTGATCATCATAAACTTTTTAAGTCCATGTTTCCTGAAAGAAGATTGATTCCAAAGCACCATCTAATGATCCATTATCCTAGATGCATTAGGAAAGTGGGTCCACTTATACACATGTGGTGCATGAGATACGAAGGGAAGCATAACTTTTTTTAAGAAGTCTGTAAAGAACTTTAAAAACATAACCAAAACATTGGCCAAGAAACATCAACATCAGTTGGCTTTTCATTGGGAGAGTTTTTATTTTAAAAGATTCCAGTTTGGTCCTTTTAATGAAGTCTCTACTTGCACTCTGGAGGGTAATGAGCTTTTAACTGAAACTTGGAATGTACCTACTGTGTCTCCACTACAACCTGGGTAAAAAAAACTATGGAACTGAATACCAAGTTGGAATGTATATTTGCTCTGCTGTTGAAAATGAAATGCCTGTCTTTAATAAGATTATCAGCATTATTGTAAAAGACGGACAAGCTTTTCTTTTGGCCAGTAATGTAATTACAGTTTGTTTTGATGAGCATGTGCATGCATTCTGTATTGAGGAGGTGGGTAATATGTTCACACTCATTTGTGTGGATGATTTGATATACTATAGACCTTATGACAGGCAGTTTTCATATGACCGTGATGAGAGAACTTGCATTGTTCCCTGTTGTGTTTTTGTTTCAGATGGGAATTAACTGCAAATTGTGAAGGTTTTTAAATGCAGTGAAATGCTGTTTGAATGTTAAATGTGGTGTACCTCAATAACATATTTTCTGCAAATTTGTCCTGCCATTTAATTTTATAGAAAAAAAACATATTAACAAAAGTGCTATTAAAAGCACCAAAAGTACACTTATCATTGTTATATTCAAATTACATTGGTGTTGATCTTAAAAGAAGAGTGTTAAAAATTAACACCATAATTGAATACTAACACTGGTGTAGTGCAGGAACAACAATGAATAGTGTTGAATAGGTTTAACGATTAACAATAATGAGTGTTGAATTTACATGCAAAGGGTGTCAAAAAGTTAACACTATCAAAAGTGTAACATTTACACTCTATAGTGTGGACACATATAGACACTTTGCTGGTGTTAAATTTGACACTGGGTGTTCTTTTTACACCAGTGATTTTGCTGTGTAGAATATAAAAGTATACTTTAAGTATAATAGTAGTAAACTTTGAGTACAGAACTAGTTTACATCAAAATGTTTAGTTTGTACTGCAACTATACTAAAAGTGAACTTGTAGGTATACTGATAGTTTACTAATTAAATACTAGTAGTAGCATTTTTAGTACACTTTGAAGTATAGTCTCAGTAAACTACTAGTTTAGTAGTTTTATACTGCAAGTACACTCGTAAGTTTTCTTTAAGTGAACTTTACATCATACTTTAAGTATACTACTGCGTCCCTATTTAGGTATTAATTTGTCTATATTTTGTTATGAATATCTGAACATACAAAACATCAAAAGAACAGGGTATCTGCTTGTAAACAGAAATATTTTATTATAGCTTCATGCATTATTTTTTTAAACACTTGAATGTGGGTAAGTTTCATAAATAAAAAATAAACATATACAAAATAGCACACTTTAATAAACTTATTTTTCGTAAGGGTTACCATAGCATTATATACTAACATTGTTTATAATACAATTATAAATTATAATAAAAATAGCTAATTTAATCAGCCTAATCATAGCCTTATAATAACCTTTAAACAATGCATTTAAATGAATGAATGAATGAGGCATTTACTGTATATAGCGCTTTATTGTGTATTATGGGGGGGGCATCCACCTGCATATATAATTATTTATTGGTAGTCATATGCTATATTCTCTATGAATAAATGAATAAATATTCTGTATGAATAAAAGAGTTTACTACACTTTCACAAATGAACAAATTATTATTGTTCTCTTTTGCTCTCCTATGTTCTCATGCTTTCGTTGTCTTTTTCTTACATTCTAGCGCCATCTAGAGACATACTACAGACTACAGCGCTTGAAAGACATGCTGTTATATCAGCATGCCACGTTACTGAGGGGAAAAGTTCAAAGACAAGAGATGAAGCTCCATGATTCCAGAGAAGGACATAGAGATCAGGTATGCTCTATTTCTAAGAGTAAGAATTTCACTTCACCTTGTCAATTTATCATTGAATGAAGCTTCTTGTATATTCATGAACATAAAACTGAAATAAGATTTTTGTGATATTTAATTTGTGCTCTAAAAATGGACAACAACACGGTGCCCTTCAAGGCTATTGTGCAATTTAGAGATATGTGTCTATATCAACTACTCACAGAATATGTGTCAAGGCCTGAACATTTTGGTTAAACTGATGGAGGTCACAACTGCACCTTACATCACAATTAGTAACTGAATAAGAGTACATTCATTAATACTGAGTATGTGAATTAGTGTAACGAGCAAAAGGCCTCATCGGTCTAGTCTTTACATCTTAGAAAAGGTTCATGAAAGAACCTTAACTATATGCTAGATTTTAAAATGAACCTTTTACCACAACAAAGGTTCTAAAAATAACTACCAAATACCCAGTGGAACATTTTAGAACCTTTAAGTTCAACATTTAACCTTTTTGATAGTTAGATGTTCATATTTGCATTTTAAAGTTATTTAAATGATTGAACTCTAAAGGTGCATTCCCTTAAGAGTGTACACCCTCCTGGAATCAATGACTAATTATTACTAATGTATGTTCATTGAAGAGAGAGAGAGAGAGAGAGAGAGAGAGCATAGTGGTTACCGAATCATGCCAGTAGAAGGCAGTGCTGAGAAAACTTTTAGAGAAAGTGTTACATTGTTTTCTGTTGGACCTCTTTATATTTAAATATATATATATATATAAGAATTGGAGGACAGAACTCAAAATGTATTGTTTTGATTTAGAATAATTTGTGAAGTAGGTCATTTAGAATTCACCTTTTTCTCTCTCTGAAAGGAACAAACAAGATTTTTTTTTTTAAACCTAAAAGAACCCAGAATCAATCAATTAATCAATCAAAAAAAAAAAAAAAAACAGTTTAGATATAGCCCACTGCTCCCTTGCAGAACTAACCAAACAATGCGACCTTCTGCATGGGATCTAGCTATTTAGTCAGTCTAATTAAATGGAAGCTCTCTTCTGGTTATTATTGTGAATGTTGTTCAGAGGTGTATATTGTAAACCAAACTCACAAGTCAGCAACAAACTTCCTTTAAAGGGGTCATATGATGTTGCTAAAAAGAACAGTATTTTGTGTATTTGGTGTAATGAAATGTTTATGTGGTTTAAGGTTAAAAAAACACATTATTTTCCACATACTGTACATTATTTTTTTCTTCTCTATGCCCTGCCTTTCTGAAACGCGTTGATTTTTACAAAGCTCATCGGTCTGAAAAGCGAGGTGTGCTGTGATTGGCCAGCTACCTAGTGCGTTGTGATTGGCCGAATACCTCAAGTGTGTGACGGAAATGTTACACCCCTTATCATACTGTGATGTCGTGTCCCGGCGCGACAAGACAAAACCAGTAAATCCCATTATAAACGAGGCATTTGTTGCAACCAGTGGGGACATAATTACGTCTTTTTACACGCTGCGTAAACATAAAACCATGTCTGCATTTGTGATCGGAGAAATGACAAACAACAAGCGCTACTCTACACTTCCCAAAACTCGCGTTTGAATCATCAGTGTTAAATTCTTAAAATAAAAACGTACTTACAGTCTGTGAGTCAGAACAGCCGGCATTGTAGTCTACTCTCCCAGGATCAGGAAACAGTCCTCCATAAAATGTGCTGCACACATCTGAATATTTGGGTTGAACCAGTGGTGTAGTCTACGTGATACGCAGGTATACGCCCTATACCCAAGGATTTGCATATACTCACTTAAAAAAGCGTGCAGATACGTAACAACATCGTTTTGCGACAGACCTTTCACACGTTCGTTCATAAATTCACCCTGTCTGTGTTGCGAAGCACCGACGTATTGATAATCGCACTGTGTTTCTTTTGACGACTATTGCTATTGTGCAACTCTTGCGCAGCATTGAGTGTGCAAGCTTGAAATGAATTAATGTGAATCACTAAAGGAGATATGAAATGATTACACTCGTTCAGTGTTTTCGTAAGCCTGCCCCTGAAGCTGCCGCTGCTTCGGGTGACACTGCAAACAGATGACAGGAACGTTAACATTATAGAAACGACAGCAAATGAACCAGATAAGGCTGATATTATCCTACGCGATACAGAAAACGAGGCTGATGCTATCGGAGCTTTACCTGATACATCAAAGTAGCATATACTTTATCATTAACGGAACTGTAACAACAGGGGATTGTTGGCATGTAAGAACAATGAGTGATTTCAGTAAACAAAAAGTTAATATTAAGTGACATTTTCTGGCTATAAGAGTATTGCCTGATTTTGCTCTATTTAGTCAACTAAAATAGTTTCAAACAAACTCATAACTGAGCCGCTGCACATCTCCATTCAAACACCGCGTTGTTTCGTTTATGAATGAATCTGCATTTTTAAACGAATCTAGTGAGTAAATTCAATTACCCATTCATAAAGATAGTCACGTGCTATGTTCCTGAATGAATCAGCTGTTCGAACGAATCAATTGAGTGAATGATTCAGTGATAGAATCAGTAACTTGCCACCACCTAATGTCATTAACTTATTCTCAACATGAATTTATGCAGTTAATTGCACTCATGCCACCTCTGAGCCTCATTAAGTGTCTGTAAATACCTACAAGCCACTTTTGTGTTCTTCTGTGCCACCTCTGTAGTGCAAATTAATTTTGTTAATACTGATTTTATTTTATCTGATTGGTCACTTATTCTTATTCCATTGTTTTAATTAGAAATTTTGAAAAAAGCTTATAAAAATACACTTTTGAATTTGACATAAAAGATAACATACTTTGAATAAAGTTAGAAAAAAGGCCCCTGTAAATCACTTTAAAGGATTAGTTCACTTCTGAATTAAAATTTCCTCATAATTTTCTCACCCCCATGTCATTCAAGATGTTCATGTCTTTCTTTCTTCAGTCGAAAAGAAATTAAGGTTTTTGAGGACAACATTCCAGGGTTTTCCTCTATATAGTGGAGATTTCCTTTTGACTGAAGAAAGAAAGACATGAACATCTTGAATGACATGGGGGTGAGTAAATTATGAGGAAATTTTAATTCAGAAGTAAACTAATCCTTTAAGGAGTCCAAAATTACTTCGTAATGGGTAGGCTAATTTTTGTTATTGTTCAGAAGGTGCTCCTGATTTTTTTTCTGTGCTCCTACTTATTTATTTTTTTACAAATTAGCAGCACAAGTGCTACTAAAAATAAGAGTAAGCGTAGAGCCCTGTTTAGTGAGGTGCTGCTCTGGGACGGGTGAGTATGAGGCTGGGAGGGAAAAATCACAGTATACTCACTACAAAAAAATAGACTACACCACTGGGTTGAACTGTTCTGGAACAGTGTTGTAAATACAACTTAACCACTGATTTCTAGTCGTGTCTTCTTTTGGAAGGCCAAACAACGTAGTTTCACACGGCGGGTGAGCTTTTGAACGGTGCGGCCGGCGGATTCGACGAAGGAGCGGCCGGCGGGTTTGCGGCAACCCCATGTGACGACCCCGGGCTGGACTCGGATTTGTCCACGGTGAAAGCCGATCCTGCGATCCACAGCGCGAAGCTGATGTATTTCCTCAGCGACCAGCATGGATCAGCTCCAGGCATGACAAAGCGGATATCGTCCTCTTGTGGAAGACCAAACAAAGTAGTTTCACTTTCACAACGAAACCCACAGAACACAAACACACACACGTCTTCACGACATGGCGGCAGCAATACTACAGCGAGAATAAAAGTTACGTCTTCTTTCTTTGCGTGAACATTTGGGCGGCGTTATGCAAATCTTCCCACATAGTGATGTAGACATGTGGGGGCGTGTTAGAACGAGCCGCTTTAGGTAGGCGTGGCTGACTCTTAACTTTTATAAAGAATATCTCTTTGGATTTGAGACTTTAGTCTTTGCATCTTTACAGATCTTCTTTATGCACCAAGAGCTTGTAACACTCCAAAGAGAAAGGAAAAATTGAAATCGCATCATATGACCCCTTTAACAGATGAGCTCCTGGACATTTGGGTCAAAGCACACCCAATCAACACGTACTGTATACAGACACATATCCATACACCACCTATTGTAGTAATAAACACATCATCCACATCAGTGGGGTAGCCATTACCATTTCAAACAAAGTTGACCATTTCCTTTCTCTCTATCAGAGCATTAGAGGAAGTCTCTGTGCTGAAATATTCATGACAGTGCCCCACTGCAACCTCACCAGCAACAGCATCGACAAGTATACAAGTATAAACTTCCTCACCATGGCTGATCTTAGTGCATAACCCTGAAAAATGTGGTGTCCTAACCTTGCTAAACTCCCATAGGAAAGAAAAATCATGTGTGAAACCTCTTTAATGTCTCAGTTGTTTCTCCAAGTCAGCGCTGAGAGTAAATTGAGATCAAATTGAGACATTTGCACCACAGTGATCTCACAAATGTCTCCTTTAGCGTTTAAGAAGAAATCTCAACAATGTCTCGGATTGTGTTTAAATTTGCCAAGCCACCAAAAAGTCTACAAAAGACAGAAATCATTTACCCTTAACAAATTATCATCTAATTCTCCCAAAACCAAATGATCTGTACTATTTACATAGGTCTATACTCTTACTATATGTCACAAATTGTCTTTTTGCGTATTTTTATTCCTCCTAAAATGAATTTTAGACAACCAAAAAAAATTCCTCTGGCCCTGCTGAAGTGAATATAGGCTACAATGTGTACAAAACATCAAGAAAGGTGAATGGCAATCATCTCTTGAGCAGAAATGAATCTAGATGTCCATGTAATGTCAATTGCGATGTAGTGTAACTCATTGCAGGACAGTAGATGTGTGTCTCTCAGAGACACTTTGAAGTGTTACTGAAATCCGGAGGATTGAGGAAGCCTGTCGTTGTAATATGGGGGAAGCAGTTGGTGTGGACTTGTGATTGACTTTGATTTTGGCCGTCTGGGTTGAGGACAATAAGAGTTAGAGACTGGGGGGTAAGGATGTGGGGGAGGGGTCACTGACTTATCAATCTCCTCCTATAAAAGCAAGACTTCTTCAGCGGGCTGTAATTGTGTCCTCTAATGACCAGCACTGGAGGGGAGGACAAAGGGAGAGCTATAAAGGATTTTATGGGCTGCCAGTAGGAAACCTTTGGTACAAATTGCTGAGCAAATGAAACTGCCCTGTTGTTTCCTCAGCCCAGCCAAAAACTTTGTCCAGACTTCATGATGTTGAGCTGGGACCAAAGCAGGCTGAGCCATGGACACCTGCTGGGGCCTAATTGGTCCCCGTTGCAGTTAATGGCTTCCTGTGGTTGCATGTTTACTTCTCATTGGTTTTGTATGCTGGGGGTTCCCAGCCCTACTAAAAAAGAGTGGCCATTACGAGACCCTCAGATTAGAAAGAAAAACCTAAATTGTTGCAAGATCTCAACTGTTCCTCATTGTTTCAAGCTGTGTATTGATTTGCCAAAATATAAGTCAAGTCAAGTCACCGTTATGTATATAGCGCTTTTAACAATACCGATTGTGTCAAAGCAACTGTACAGCATTAAATACAAAACTAGTGTGTCAATGCAAAATGACAATAGTAAACACTCAATTTTCAGTTAAAGGCAGTTCATCATTGAATTCAGTGATCGCATCGTCCAGCTCAGTTTAAATAGTATCTGTGCAATCAAGTCAACGATATCGCTGGAAATTAAGTGTCCCCAACTAAGCAAGCCAGAGGCGACAGCGGCAAGGAACCAAAACTCCATCGGTGACAGAATGGAGAAAAAACCTTGGGAGAAACCAGGCTCAGTCTGGGGGCCAGTCGAAACCAGCAGTTCAATTCCAGGCTGCAGCAAAGTCACATTGTGCAGAGGACTCATCATATAAGAGTCTGCGATCAACAGTTAGAGATCCTCTCTGCATCCTCAGTTTACTCTTTCTGTCACAGAAGCTTGTCAGCCTTCAGAGGGCCACCAGACCAACCCTCACACACGATGATGCATACCTGAGGTGTCTGCCTAAAACATGCTACTATCTGGTAAGACCAGCATTATACCCTGCTTTCTCTCTCCGTAGATATTTACTAGGACTTTAAGTGATTAGACTTTAAGTGATTAAAATGCACGTGATTAACCATCTCTAATCTGGCCTTCATGAGGTTCTGGAACTGCAGAAACAGCTAAAACGACTCGGGTGTCTTCAGAGCAGCAGGGAACAGGAGGTCTTCAGGGTTTGGACAGAACAACACAGAAGCACATGTCAACTTGAGAAGCAACTACAAGCAGTGGGTGAGAGCTGATGCCATGAACAGTGCTGTTTTCACACTGAATCCATTATCAATTCACAGAAGGTAAAACCTATTTGCCTAAAGATATCAAAAATGAAAAAGTAAGCTTGCCATGTTATTAGATTTTTTTTTTTTTTAAATAGACAAGGTGCCACAGTAATAACTTGGGCGATATAACTAAAATATTATTGCCATCATTTCAACCAGCCAACAAGCCATTGTATCCAAGTTGGTTAAAAAAAATGTGTGTGTGTGTGTGTGTATATATATATTTGCCTTGATTATTTTTCAAATTAGATTTGTACTATATATATATATATATATATATATATATATTTACAGGTGAGCCCAGAAATAGAGATATTTGGGATCTATAAATTACACATTCGAGTCTATTTCTTTTTATATTTACCTCAGATTGTTTGGTTTCTATGAGAGATGCTGAGTCACAATATCTATCTGCCATGTTGAATTTCACACCTTTTTATTTTCAGGATGGACAGTCAAACATGTCTGAGGAACATCGCTCCATCATCACTGAGTTGAAAGGAGAAATATACAGAACAAACTCTTGCAAAATCTTTGTCCACTTACACACCCACTTTTTTTCTTTTCTTTTCCCCAGAGCATTTATTTTGAATTCAACGTTACTGGTCTCTACCCATAGCTAAAACCACTCTTCAACATAATCTTAATTTCATTCTCATTCTCTCTGTCGGTCTTGTTACATGTCTGTTAGCTGCTACACAGTGCTGTGAGGAAACGCTGTCCTGCGCTGCAGTGCTCTGGAGGGCCAGTTTGCACCCAGCAGACAAAGTGTGTGCTCACCCGGGTGTGCAGTGTTATCGGGTGTGAGCCTGGGCTGTGTCTGAGGCTCTTCCTGAGAAGTAGCACATCATTAGGAATATATTAGCAATCCTACGCTCACTCCATTGGTTGCTCACACGTATCGCTCAGGCTTGGCCATGTTGCCAAGTGGGAAAAAGGTGGAGATCCATCTCAATCTGAGAGATGTAGAAAAGAACGATCTTGTCAACCAGGCACTGTGTTGTGTCCATTTGCAATAACGTAAACTTAAAAGATTGAACTTAAAAGAAAATCTCATTGTCTCAAAGTTCTAAGTCAATAGGGTTGACTGACTTCCGTATGGGTAAAACAATTGAAACATTCTTCAGAAACTTCTATCGGGTTTTGAAAAGAAAAAGACCTGCACAGGCTTGGAGCGACATAAGGACATACGTTTACAAACTTGAGCATTGTAGTCGAACAGTGTGTGTTCAACTCAAGCTGTTCAATGTAACTTTCTGAAAAATAGTTCTCGAATGGTGTTGTAGTGATATAAATTGTTGTCTATTTGTATGTCTACTTTCTTCACAGATGCCAGTCTCAGTAAGAGTGGGTGGAGGAGGGGTGAACGCTTTCCAACAGCAGGGCAAACAGAGTTGGGGACAAGACGAAACTGAGCTCATGTTTCCTGAGGGAAGTGCCAAATCACAGCGTCTCTGATCCCAGTAAGCAGCAGTGAGACAAACACACCTGCAGCAGTCACACACAAACATACATAACCCTCACTTTCATCTACACTTATATAGACAAGTGAACTTCTAAAATGAGAATTAATGTTTATAAAAACAATTCTAGATATAATAGTTTTCCTTTTCAAAAATTAAACGATTACAATTAGAACTAAAAGGATTTTATAAGTGAAAAAAATCTTTACAGTGTTTTCTCTACAGCACTGATTTCATTACACAATGTACTGATTATGGTTTGTTCTAAATACGTTACGTAACTTCTGCAAGCACACTGCTCAGTGCAGTTGTGAACGGTCTACTTTCTGTTTACCTTCTGAATTAATCTATTTTCAATATCAAGAACTTTTGTAACCTCTGAAAAACTATATATTAGCATTTCCAGTGCTGGGTAGATTACTTACAAATTGTAGTCTGTTACTGATTACATATTACATGCTGAAAATTATATTTTGTAATGTAATCAGGATTACTCATTTTAGATGTGTATTCTGAATACTTTTGGATTACTTCTAGATTACTTTTGACATAACTTTTTTTTATAGATTTAAAATGGATTACTGTTATAAAAAATAAATAAATGTATCACCATTAACCGACATCAGAGAACATGCAAATGTGTTGTTAAATTATTGAAATATTACCTTTAAATCTCAGGGGGACTTCAAGAAAATAATTTAGGTCAAAGTGGTTTGACTGTCAAAACGTTTGGGAATCCCTGTATCACATTAACAAAAAATTTAAAAAGAGAAGAAAACAAAGAATTAGGGAGAATCAATAAATTGTGAATAATTTGTAATCATGTAATCCATAAAGAAGTAGCTGTAAACTGATTATGAGCATTTTAAAATGTAATATAATCTAATTATAAGTACTTAATTTTTGGAATGTAATTAATCTAGATCACATGTAATCAGTTACTACCAGCACTTTTACTCATTCATATTATAATCCATTCCGCTTGGTCCAGTCCGAGTGGCGCTTGAACCATTGACAGACAGCATGGGAGTCAGATGCTCTAAGGAAGCAGTCTCTATAGCATCAGTTGCTGGCGCAACTCTTAAATCTATGGAACTGAGGTTTACCTGCACAACATCTTGTACCAGCTGGGCTCCATTACACACATGCCACTAAACCACTCATGGCACCACTGTAAACGATTCTGCTTGGGGATCTAATTGACGATTGCCAGCATGGGAGTTGGGCAGACTAATAACAGCACTAAAGACCACAGCTTTTTTAGTGTTAGTCGCTAGTGCACCTATTAAAGCCAGGAGCTGGCCTCTGTTACACTTACGCCTCTAAACCTCACTCTCACCCGGGTCATGGCACCACTGTAACGGTTCTGCTCAGGGAACAAACCGATTATTACCAGCATGGGAGTTGACCACAGATGACAACGGCCTTCTAGTGATAGTTGCTTGTGCATCTCTCGAGGCCAGGGGAATGAGGTTTACCTGCACAGCTACCTCGTACCACCTGGCCTCCATTACATATACAATGCAAAATGTTTTTTATAAGAAGAACCTGTTAAGTACATGTATATATGATAGTGTTGGTCTGTGAAGTCTAGAAAGTAATCCATCACAAAAAGTCTAAAAGTGAAAAACTAAAGTCTCAACGGTTTGTGGAAGACTTATTTAATTGAAATACTTATATATTAAAAAAAATCTCTCAACTCAAGTGAACATTGCCTCAATATAACTCTTTGGGATATTTGAAGTTTTGATTGGAAAAAAGCCATGCAGGCTGAAGGTGTGCCAAGTGGTTGATGTCATGGCAGTGGTAACAAAATCTATGAGAGTAAAAAAAACATGCACAGACAAATCCAAATGAAACCCTGTGGCTCGTGACGACACATTGATGTCCTAAGACACGAAACGATTGGTTTGTGCGAGAAACCGAACAGTATTTATATCATTTTTTTACCTCTAATACACCACTATGTCCAACTGTCTTTGAGCTTGCGCGTGGCATCCGGTGCGTGAGGTGTGTACGCGCTCTGGCGTAGTTTACGTTAATGGGTGTGTTGATATCCAGCCAAAGAGCAATCGACCATAACTTCAGGCGAGCAGGCTCAGAAGTTGGGAATACGTGGAAAGTCACCACTCCCGAATGAGTTCGCGCGAGAGAACGTAATCTTTTAGTTTTAAGTCGGTTTGAACAATCCGGTTCAAGTAAGTACCATTTTGATTAGCCGTCGTACCTACAATGACTGTGCACTGTGTAAACAATGAGTGACGTATACACGCGAGAGATCACTTCCGGAGCTTGCGTAAACTACACCAGAGCGCGTACACACCTCACGCACCGGATGCCGTGCTCGCGCCCAAAGACAGTGGGACATAGTGGTGAATTAGAGGTAAAAAATTATATAAGTACTGTTCGGTTTCTGGCACAAACCGATCGTTTTGTGTCTTAGGACATCAATGTGTCATCACGAGCCACAGGATTTAATTTGGATTTGTCTGTGCATGTTTTTTTTACTCTCATAGATTTTGTTACCATTGCCATGCATTATACGACCGATAGACTGCGGTTAAAGTTAAAAATCATCATTTGTGTTCTACTGAAGAAACAAAGTCCCCTACATCTTGGATGCCCTGGGGGTAAGCAGATAAACATCAAATTTTTCATTTTTGGGTGAACTATCCCTTTAACTGAAAACTATGGGAATTGTTGGAGTCAAACATTTTTACTGAAAATCTAGGAGATATTATGGCTTTTGGCTGCCTGCTATATGAAAACTTGTGTTAAAGTATTTGACTGCAAGACGCCAGTTGTTGCCAGAGTCCAGACCACATGGAGGTGAGAGAAGAGGATGAAGAGAAGGAGCAGTGAAGCTGGGATGAGAGTGGAACCTGTAGAAAGACATGTTTTTTCTCACACCTCCCTGTCATTGTGGATGTGTGCAAACAGAGCATTGGTCTGGAGGAGGGAGCATGATTGCAAACATCGGGCAGACAGAGTTGGGAAGAACCAGCAGTCAGGGGTATTACTTAGCCTTGTGGCCCACTTACAGCTGCAATGCACAAGAAAACACAGTCGGTACTAGACATCTATCACATGGACAAACATGTGAGAATATAGATATAAGATATCTAAACATCTCTCTTTTACATTTTCATGAGAAAATGTATACTCATAAAATGTATCTTCATGAGCTGAATACTTTATTGCATTAGAGAATAAGTATTTCATTTTTTAAGCAAAACATTTTATCTGACCAGTATTTGGGAGACATAAAAATTATTCACATGAGTAAATAAGCACACATATATATATATATATATATATATATATATATATATATATATATATATATATATATATATATATACATATATACACATATACACA